>NC_045439.1:35378313-35455460 GCF_002776525.5 Piliocolobus tephrosceles | reverse complement strand
ACTGGTGTTTACTGATCCTTCTTCACATGATTTCAGTATTAGTCCGTTCTCCCGCCGCTGTAAGGAATACCTGAAACTGGTGTTTACTGATCCTTCTTCACATGATTTCAGTATTAGTCCGTTCTCCCGCCACTGTAAGGAATACCTGAAACCGGGTAATTTATAAAGGAAAGAGGTTTAATTGACTCACAGTTTCACAGGGGTGGGGAGGCCTCATGAAACTTACAGTCATGGCGGAAGGGGAGGCAAACACATCGTTGTTCATATGGTGGCAACAAGGAGAAGTGCCAAGCAAAAGGAGGAAAAACCCCTCATAAAACCATCAGATCTCATGAGAACTCACTCACTATCATGAGAGCAGCAGCATGGGGTAACTGCTCCCATGATTCAATTACCTCCCACTGGTTCCCTTCCAGGACATGTGGGGATTATGGGAACTGCAATTCGAGATGAGATTTGGGGAGGACACAACCAAAGCATATCAGCTTCCAAATTATGTGTCTTAGGAACTTTCTGAGAAATATTCTGATCTGAATAAAAGAAAAATGTGATTTCATGACAAGATATATTAAATCTTTAAAACCTGAACCTATGTTTCTAATAGTAAATTTGAATATTAACATTAGAGAGTGACTGATATAGGCATGAAATAAGTAAAGGTCCTTGGCCCCCATAATACTTATTTTGACTTCCTATCATTGTAATTCCTGTCTATTCCCTGCATGAATATTAGCCAACTCTAAATGTGGTATAGTAAACTTCAGGAGTGTTACAAGTACTGCTGTTACTGAAGGATGAATTTCATTCCATGTGTTTTATAGAATAATAGGTGGTTAGGACAGACTTAGACTTAGCTAAATATCTTAATAGGGTAATGACATTAAAGTGAGGCCCCACAATGCATTTCTAAAGGCCTAGATGATTGCAAGAATATATTGTGAAATTAAGTTCTGCCACTTGTTCCTCCATTCCACTGGACGGTAGTTATCAGATCTGATGATAAGAGACATCGTGATAAGACTCATTAAAGTGTATCTGCAGTGCTCAAATATAATTGAATATTTTGCCCCCAAATAAAATGTAACTTACTCTTCAAGTCATTATAGTATCATCTAAAGTGTGGGAATTAAATTAAAAACCTCACATTCTTTAGGAACATTACTAATAAGGAACACATTATTTGAAAATCTCTTTGAAAAGTGGAATACTATTTGAGGATGATGCCCCAGGGAAATACTAATTTGGGATCAAATAGAATTGTCCATCTTCAGACTAGTTTTAGAGTTTTGAGACAAAATTCAATGCATTTCACAAGAAGGTAATTCAGATTAAAATGTTTTTAAAACTTAGACATTTCTGGAAAGGTACCAAGTATGTATTTGCTTTATAAGAAATACTCTTTTTTATATAACATAATTTTCTAATAGCTTCTGACAAACTTCTTCAATTAATTCTAAATGTTATGACACATATTTGATCTCAGTTTGTCTGAGATGAAACTGAGCACAGAATTTAAAGCCTCTGATGCCTTGGGTGCCTACCCCTAGTCTCTCCTTAGAGGATTCTCTTGCCTGTTGCTGCCAGGTCTCTTTCCTTAAATATTCCTTTGGCTGTGGCATTATTGCTGGTATCAGTGATTCTTTACTTTATCTTCTGGCCCAACACACTTGGATATAGCACACTCCCATCATTAGCCAGGACTGACAACATTTATAAACAGAGAGGTGAGAATGTAGAATTGGAACCCAGGAACCATGGAGGGATGAGGGGAGGAGAGGAAGTGGAGAATGTAATGCAACCTGGAGAAGTTCCTTAATTCTGATATACCTTCTGGGAGGGTGGAGATTGACCTATAAAGTCACAAACAACAGCCATTTATTGATCATCACTTTGAGCAAGACATTAGGTTGTCTATGAGGATCTCTCAGGCGGGAAAATCTAGATGTGTAAATCAGTACTGGTCATTGCCAAAGTTCATGTGCTCATGAAAATCCATAAAAGTGAACAATAGGCTCATATACTAAAAGAAAGGATATATGCATCTACCTTACAACCCAACAATTCTACTTCTAGATGTTAACACAAGAGAATTAAAGTACAATTGATTCTTGAACAACACTGGTTTGAACTGCATAGCTACATTTATACATAGATTTTTTTTCAGTAAATGTACTGGAAACTTTTTTGGAAATTTATAACGCTTTGAAAAAGATGAACTACAAAGCCTAGAATTATCAATAAAATAAGACAAACTTAGGTATGTCATGAATGCATAAAATACACATAGATACCAGTTTATTTTATTATTTGCTACCATAAAACACACATAAATCTATTATAGAAAGTTAAAATTTATCAAAACTTACAAAAACACTTATAGACTATACGTGGCACCATCTGCAGTTGAAAGAAATGTAAACAAACATAAAGATGCAGTATTAAATCGTAACTACATGAAGTTAACTGTGGTACATATTAATATTATACCACTACAGTAATGTCATAGTCACTTTCTGTTGCTTTTGCAGTGAGCTCAAATGTTGGGAATGTGCTTAAAACGCCGTGTGGCACTGATCATCTCTGTGTGAGCAGTTCGCCTTTCCAGTAAATTGTGTATTTCAATAAAAAGAGCTTGCTTGGAGTTCTCCTGTATTTCTCATTGTGTTTAGTGCAGTACCATAAACCTTAAATAACACCATGGGATCCATACAGAGTGCCACTAGTGAGGCTGAAAGGGCCCCCATGAAACAGAAAAGTCACGACATTAAAAGGAAAGGTTGAGTTGCTTGATATGTGCCATAGATTCAGGTCTGCAACTGTGGTTGCCCACATTCCAAGGTAAGTGAATCCATCTTAAGGACCAGTGTGGAAAAAAAAAATTGTGAAGCTTCCACTGTTACTACATCAGCAGGTGGAAAACCTTGCACATTTTACAAAATACATTTTCATCTTATGTTGAAAATAGAGCTTTTATGTTGGATGCAGGATTTCTATAAGAAAGGCATACCTATAAACACTAATATGATTCAAGAAAAAGTGAAGTCATTATATATAGCAACTTAAAGCATAGGGAAGGTGAAGGATTTAAAGCTGGAAAATTTAATGCCAGCAAAGGATGGCTTGATAATTTTAGAAAGAGCTTTGGCTTTAAAAATGTCAAGATAACAGGAGAAGCAGATTCTGCCAACCAAGAGGCAGCAGACGAGTTCCAGATGCTATTAAGAAAATCATTGAGGGAAAAGGATATCTGCCTGAACAGATCTTTAATGCAGGTGCAAGTGCCCTATTCTGCAGTGGGGGTTGGGGGTGGGGAAGCCACAAAGTACACTTTTTAGTAAGGAAGAGCACCAAGCACCAAAATTTAAGACAGGAATGGGTAAGCTAAGTTTACTGTTTTGTGCAAATGCAGAGAAGGGTTTATGATCAGGTCTTTACCTATAAAGCCGCTGACCCCTAAGCCTTGAAGGGAAAAGATAAGCACCAACTGCTATTTTGATTGTACAAGAAGGCCTAGACAAAGAGAACTCTTCCTGGTTTGGTTCCACCAATGCTTTGTCCCTGAAGTCAGGAAGTACCTTGCCAGTAAAGGACCTTCTTTTAAAGTTCTTTTGGTATTGGACAGTGCCTGTGGCCACCCAGAACCCCATGAGTTCAACACCGAGGGTGCGGAGGTGGTCTGCTTGCCTCCAAACAACTTCTCTAATTCAGCCTCCAAATCAGGTTATAATAAAGACCTTTAAGGCTCATTACACATAGTACTCAATGGAAAGGATTGTCAGTGCTATGGAAGAGAACCCTGATAGAACATCATGAAAGTCTAGAAAGATTACACCATTGAAGATGCCATTGCTGTTATCGAAAAAGCCATGGAAGCTATCAAACATAAAATAATACATTTCTGCTGGAGAAAACTGTGCCCAGATGTTGTACATGACTTCACAGGCTTTATGACAGAGCCAATCAAGGAAATCATGAAAGAGATTGTTGATATGGCAAAAAAAAAAAAAAAAAAAAAAGGGTAGGGGATGAAGGATTACAAGGTGTGGCTCTTGGAGAGATTCAAGAGGTATTAAGCACCACACTGGAAGTATTAACAGAAGATGACTTTACGGAGATGAATGCTTCCAAGCCAGCACCAGATGATGAGGACGACAAGGAAGCAGTGCCAGAAAACAAGTTGACTTTACATAGTCTGGCAGAGTGATTTGGATTATTCAAGACTGATTTTGACTTCTTTTACAGCATGGACCCTTCTGTGATGTGGACACTAAAACTAAAGCAAAAGGTAGAATAAGAATTGGTACTATATAGAAACATTTTTAAAGAAATGAAAAAGGAAAAATGTCAGAAACGTATGATGTTTTTTGGTAGTTACACCAAGGGTGCCTGCTTTTCTTCCCTCTCCTTCCACCTCCTCCACCTTTGCCACCTCTGAGACTGCAAGACCAACCCTTCCTCTTCCTCCTTCTCAGCCTATTCCAAATGTGAGATGACAAAGATGAAGACCTTTATGATGATCCACTTCTACTTAATGAACAGCAAATGTATTTTCTCTTCCTTATGATTTTCTTAATAACATTTTCTTTTCTCTAGCTTACATTATTGTAAGAATACAGTATATGATATGTGTAAAATGCAAACTATGTGTTAATTGACTATGTTATTGGTAAGGCTTCCAGTCAACAGTGAGGTATTTGTAGTTAACATTTTTTGGAGAGTCAAAGGTTATACATGGATTTTAGAGTGCATAGGGATAGGCACCCCAACCCCTGCATTGTTCCAGGGTCAACTGTATATGTCTACACAAAGACTTAAACACAAATGTTTATAGTGTTTCTATTCATAATAACCTCCAACTGGAAACTACTCAAATGTCAATCAGCATACAGGCATACAAATTATGGTATATCCACACAACAGAATATTACTCAGCAATAAAAAGAAACTAATAACAAACAGCAGATCAGTGGTTACTTGGAGTTTAGAGAGTGAATGCCAGAGGCCAGAAGGAACTTCTTGAGGTGATGGAAATGCTCTACAACTAGATTGCAGCAGTGGTTACCTGGGTATGCACATTTATCAAGATGCATCTAACTGTACACTTAAAATGGGTGCATTTTGTTGTAAATTGTATTTCAATTTGACTTTTAAGAAGATTCTGTTTCCAGAGAGCTGAAAATATAAAATTTCTATTAACCTTTGCCTTTCAGACATAGTCTTTGATGATGTACTTTTAGTACTTCATAGGTGTCTTTGAACTTTTTTCTTTATAGTTCTTTCCCCACCCTCTCCAACCTTATGTATTACATGTGCTTACTTTTTGGTAATTAAAACTGTTATGGTATGCTGGACGTAGTGCCTCATGCCTATAATCCCAGCACCGTTGGGAGGCCAAGGTGGGAGGATCTCTAGAGTCCAGGAGTTTGAGACCAGCCTGGTCAACATAGCGGGACTGCATCTCTGCAAAAAAGAAACAGAAATATTAGCCAGGCAAGGTATCACATGCTGTTAGTCCCAACTACTTGGGAGGCTGAGATGGGAGATCACTTGAGTCCAAGAGTTTGAGGTTACAGTGAGCTATGATTGCATCACTGCACTCCAGCCTGAGCGACAGAGCAATGCCTAGTCTCTAAAAAAAAAACTCCAAGAAGAAACTGTTATGATCTGTACAGTATTTACTATTGTATAGTGTCCTACATGTACACAGTACTTTCATATGCGTTAAATCACCACAACCCAGAAAGTTATTTTAATCCCAATTTTGCAGAAGAAGATTAACCAAAACTCAGATTAAGCAAATTCCTTTTTTCATCTCTTTCTTGTCCTCTATTTGCTTTTGTAAAATATATTTCCTATTTATTTTCCTTTATTAGCACTCTTTGAGGATTACATAGTTGTTAGAACTGAAATAAACCAATCAAAATCCAAATGAGTTTACATATGATATGTGCTAAAAATTTTACAGTCTATGATATCCTTGAGGACAGGAATAATTTCTTATTAATCTTTATGTTCTCCTTGCTTGGGACAGTGGACTGTAAATGTTTAATGAATGCGTTTCATTGCTCTAAAAAAGTGTATCCTGTGCATCTGCTTATAACATCTCAAGTATATTTCTAAAATTCTTCTGAAAACTTTTACCAGTAAAACTGATAACATCTCTTGAATATTCTTAAAAAGTAAACATTGCTCAATAATAAACATCTTTCCATCACTCCGTATTATTGTACAGTATCCCCAAGAAGCAATCACTGCCAGTAATTTGATGTATCTTTTCTGATTTCTTCTAAGCACATACATTTTCATCTATGTGTGTGATATGCTCCTTTTGAAAAATGTAATTTTGCTATGCAAATTAATTGTAACATGCTATTTTTTTCATTTAACATGACATAGACATCTTTCCAAATCACCACATACAGAGGCACCTCACAGTTTTCAGTGTACGTAGAACTTTACATATTTATTCAACCATTTTAAAGCCAGTGAAGAGATATTTAAACAAGATGAAACATTTTCCACTTTGGGCATGCCTGATAATTTCCAGTATTTTGTTCATTTTCTTAAGAATATGATTATTGGCCAGGCATAGTAGCTTATGCCTGTAATCCCAGCACTTTGGGAGGCCGAGGCAGGAGGAGGATCACTTGAGCTCAGGTGTTTGAGATCACCCTGGGCAACATAGAAAGACTCTGTTTCTACAAAAAAAAATTTTAAAAAATTAGCTGGGCTGGGTACAGTGGCTCATGCCTATAATCCCAACACTTTGGGAGGCCAAGGTGGGTGGATCATGAGGTCAGGAGATCGAGACCATCCCAGCCAACAAGGTGAAACCCCATCTCTACTAAAAATACAATAATTAGCTGGGCATGGCAGTGTGTGCCTGTAGTCCCAGCTACTTGGGAGACTGAGGCAGGAGAATCACTTGAACCTAGGAGGCTGCCGTGAGCTGAGATTGTGCCACTAAACTCCAGCCTGGAGACAGAGCTAGACTCCGTCTCAAAAGAAGAAAAAAAAAAAAAAAAAAAAAAGCTGGGCATGGGGGCGTGTGCCTGTACTTAGGAGGTTAAGGTGAGAGGATTGCTTGAGCAAAGGAGGTCAAGGTTGCAGTGAGCTATGATCACGCCGCTACACTCCAGCCTGGGTGACAAAGTGAGATCCTGTCTCCAAAAAAAAAGTAGAAAAAAATGTTATTGCTTATGTCTGGACTTTTATTTTTCATTCAAGTAATTGTAAAAATACTACTCTACAAAGATGGCATTCCTTTCCTAGTACAACTATTTGCTAAAAGATAGTACATCATATAACATCTGACTGTCTGCTTGTATAGGAAAATATGAACTCAGTATTTAAAATAAAAATTAGGAGAGTTGGTGTATGATATACAGAAGTTAAGAACTGCTTATCAGTATATTATGAATGCTATCTTAGATCAAGTGGTCTAAAAACAGGTTAGAGTCCAAGATTCTTGTGCAAGAGATTAATTGAGGGGTGCACTCGAGAAATGTTGGTAAAGAAGTGTTAGAAGTGGGATGGAAAAAGGGAAGCAGCTCAGCAAAATGTGTTTTAGCTGAATTCTAGCCTTAGCTGGATTCTAGAAGCAGCTCTGGAGTTAGCAGTATCTCCAAAAGTTATGCTGTGTACTTCCTTACTTCTCACCCCATACAGAGAAGGATGTACCCCTCCCCACCCCCCACACTGGTAGGAAACACTGGTGTTTCCTACCCAGGTAGCTCCATTAGCTAAAGGCAATTCCTAGAAGAGAGGAACCTTCTAAGAATTATCCTAATTTGCTTAGGATAATGGCCTCCATCCACATCCATATTGCTGCAAAGGGAAGTGACTTACATCTTTTTTATGGCTGCATAGTAGTCCATGGTGTATATGTACCTTATTTCCTTTGTCAGATTTACCATTGATGAGGACCTAGGTTGATTCTGCATCTTTGGTATTGTGGATAGTGTTGCAATGAACATAAGAGTGTAGGTGTATTTTTGGTAGAACAATTTATTTTCTTTTGGATTTATACCCAGTAACGGGATTGCTGGGTCAAATGGTAGTTATGTTTCTTTGAGAAGTCTCCAACTGCGTTCCACAGTGACTGAACTAACTTGCATTTCAACAGTGTATAAGCATTCCCTTTTCTCCTCAGCTTTGCCAGCCTCTCTTGTTTTTTGACTTTTTAATAATAGTCTTTCTGACTGGTGTGAGATGGTGGTTTTGATTTGCATTTCTTTGATGATTCATGTTGTTGAGCATTTTTTTCACATTTGTTTGCTGCTTGTATGTCTTATTTTGAGAAGTAATCTGTTCTTGTCTTTTGCCCACTTTTTAATGGGGTTGTTTTTTGCTTGTTGAATTAAGTTCTTTATAGATTCTGGGCATTAGACCTTTGTTGGATGCATAGTTTGTGAATAGTTTCTCCCATCCTGTAGGTTGTCAGTTTACTCTGTTGACAGCTTGTTTTCCTGTGCAGAAGCTCTTCAGTTTAATTAAGTCTCACTTGTCAGTTTTTGGTTTTGTTGCAATTGCTTTTAGGACTTAGTCATAAATTATTTCCCAAAGCTGATGTCCATCCTGGTGTTTTCTAGATTGTCTTCTAGGATTCTTATATTTTAAGGTCTTACATTTAAATCTTTAATCCATTCCATCTTGTGTTAATATTTGTATATGGTAAAAGGTAGGAGTCTGGTTTCATTGTTCTGCATGTGGCTAGCCAGCTACCCTAGCACTGTTTATTGAATAGGGAGTCCTTTCTCTGTTGCGTATTTTTTCACAACTTTGTTGAAGCTCAGATGGCTGTGGGTGTACAGCTTTATTTCTGGGTTCTTCATTCTGTTCCATTGGTCTGTGTGTCTGTCTTTTACCAGTAAGGTGCTATTTTGGTCACCGTAGCCTTATAATTTGAAGTCAGGTAATGTGATACCTCTGGCTTTGTTCTTTTTACTTATAATTGTTTTGACTGTTCAGGCTCCGTTTTTGGTTCTATATAATTTTAGAAGCTTTTTCTAATTCTGTGAAAAATTACATTGGTAGCTTGATAGGAGTGGCATTAAAGCTGTAGATTGCCTTGGGCAGTATGGTCATTTTAACAGTATTGATTCATCCAGTCCATAAGCATGGAATGTTTTTCCATTTGTGTCACATCTGATTTCCTTCAGCACTGTTTTGTAGTTCTCTTTGTAGAGATCTTTCACCTCCTTGGTTAGATGTATTCGTGTGTGTGTGTGTGTGTGTGTGTGTGTGAATGCATTGTAGATGGGATTCCATTATTGATTTGGTTCTCGGCTTGAATATTATTGATTAATAGAAATGCTACTGATTTTAGTACACTGATTTTGTATGCTGAAATTCGATTGAAGTCAACAGTTCCAGGTTCTCGGCTTGAATATTATTGATTAATAGAAATGCTGCTGATTTTAGTATGCTGATTTTGTATGCTGAAACTTGATTGAAGTCATTTATCAGTTCCAGGAGCCTTTTGGCAGAGTCTTCTCGCTTCTCTAGGTATAGAATCATATCAGCAGCAAAGAGAGATACTTTGACTTATTTTCTGATTTGGTTGCCTTTTTTTTTTGCCCCCTGTCTGATTGCTATGGGTAGGACTTCTGGTACTGTGTTGAATAGGAGTGGTGAGAGTGGACATCCTTGTTTTGTTCTGGTTCTCAAGGGAGATGCTTCCAGCTTTTGCCCATTCAGTATGATGGCTGTAGGTTTGTCATAGATGCTGCATCCTGGAGATTTTGGCATGTTGTATCTCTGTTTTCATTTATTTCAAATAATTTTTTTAATTTCTGCTTTAACTTCATTTTTTTATGCAAAAGTCATTCACAAGAAAGTTGTTTAATTCCCATGTAATTGTGTGGTTTTGAGAGATCTTCTTGGTATTGATTTCTGTTTTTATTCCACTGTGGTCCAAGAGTATGGTTACTTTTATTTTGATTTTTAAAATGTATTGAAACTTGCTTTATGGCCAGGCATGTGGTCAGTCATAGGGTATGTTCTGTGTGCAGATAAAAATAATGTGTAGTCTGTGGTTGATGGGTAGAGTATTCTGTAGATTTCTATTAGATTCAGTTGGCCAAGTGTCAAATTTAAGTCCAGAATTTCTTTGTTAGTTTTTTGCCTTAATGATCTAACACTGTCAGTGGGGTATTGAAGTCCCCTACTATTACTATTGTAGCTAAGTCTTTTTGTAGGCCGAGAAAACCTTGTTTTATGAATATGGGTGCTTCAATGTTGGGTGCATATATATGTAAGATAGTTATATCTTCTTGTTAAATTGAACCCTCTGTCATTATGTAATGACCTTTTGTGTCCATTTTTACTGTTGTTAAAATCTGTTTTATCTGATGTAGGAATAGTGACCCCTGCTCTTTTGTTTTGTTTGTTTGCATGACAAATCTTTCTCCACCCCTTTACTTTGCGCCTATGAGTGTCATTGCATGTGAGATGGGTCTCTTGAAGACACCAGACAAATGGATCTTTTTTTTTTTAATCCACCTTGCAACTCTGTGTCTTTTAAGTGGGGTGTTTAGACCATTTACATTCAAGGTTAATATTGATACATGAGGTTTTGGTCCTATCATGAAGTTGTTAGCTAGTTACTTCATAGTTCTACTGTGTGGTTGCTTTATAGGGTCTGTGGGCTGTGTTCTTAAGTGTGTTTTTGTGGTAGCAGGTATTATTTGCTTCCATGTTTAGAGCTCCCTTAAGGATCTCTCATAAGGCTGGTCAAGTGGTAACAAATTTCCTTAGCACTTGTTTGTCTGGAAAAGATTTTATTTCTCCTTTAGTTATGAAGCTTAGTTTGGCAGGATATGCAATTCTTGGTTGAAATTTCTTTAAGAATGCTGAAAACAGGCACCAATCTCTTCTGGCTTTTAAAGTTTCTTCTGAGAAGTTTACTATTAACCTGATGGCGTTCCCTTTGTATGTGATCTGATCTTTAAGAATTTTTCTTTAGTGTTGACCTTGGACACCCTGGTGACTGTATGCCTGGTTATGTTCATTTTGTATAGTATCTCACAGCTGTTCTCAGATTTCTTGTACCTGGATGTCTACCTTTCTAGCAAGATTAGAGAAATGCTCTTGAGTTATTCCCTCAAACATGTTTTTCAGGTTGTTTACTTTTCCACCTCCTCTCAGGAATGTCATTAATTGGTAAGTTTGGTTGCTTTACATAATCCCATATTCCTCAAAGACTCTGTTCATTTCTTTTATTCTTTTTTCTTTATTTTGTCTGACTGAGTTATTCCAGAATACCAGTCTTCAAGGTCCAAAATCTTCTGCCTGGCATTTACTAACTTCCTAAACTTAGGAAGCAATTAAGCATCTTTAAGCTTCAGTTTTTAAACATCGAAAATACAGGTATTATCAACTCAACCTACTTGACAAGATTGTGGTAAGAGTCCAGTGAAATAGTATAGAACATTTTATGTTGTGAAGCATTATTTATGTGTACAGTATTATCTCACATATCTCAACCCCCCAGCTAACAGGCTCTATCCTTAAGATAGATCTCTTACTCTCTCTCTTCTCCTTTCACATAGCACAAATTCTGGTCAGTTGACTTGAGTGCAAATGGATTACTTTACCTGGATACAGAAATTTGTCAACCTCCCAACTATAAAAATATGAAAGCAGCCTATAATATTTACATTTCTTTAATATACCATTTCAAAACTGCAGATTTATGTTACGGTTATTTCAGTATATGTCCTGTCCCTGTTAATGTGTGGGTTTTATAATAGGGAGATTTCATATCTTCTTTGTTTCATCTGTGCTGCCTGCCATAGAGTCTTGTACATGGTAAATACTGAATAACTATCAAATGAATGAGTAGTTATTAAGACCAAGAGGCTTTTCAGAGAAAACTTTACCAACTTCTCTAGGACTAGGACCCCAGATCTGTGCTCAAAGCTCATAGATTGGAGCTGTATCTTAACTAGGTGAGAGGCAGGATAAAGTAGTATATTAGAACCCATTTTAGAGATATGACTTTATACAAAAAATATCTAGTTAAAAATAAATACAATATAGAGACCTTTTATATAGTTTTAGCCTCCCTTGGCTAATAGTGATGTAATCCTTCAACAGAAAAAAAAACATGAGCAAAGATATGAAAAACCAACTTGAAAGAGAAAAACAAAACACATGAAAACCAGAAATGATATTTATTCATCTAGAACTTAGAGGAGAAGGTTGGATTGAGGAATTTACCAAAATATTATAGCAGTAATGAGCTAATTCCTAACTCAGTTATGATTGAGAATTTATAATTTATCTCTAATATTAACATGTGTTGAAGTATTCATATTAAACTAGTTTTTAAGAACTTTCACTTAGTAACTGTAGAAGTTATCCGTTCTCTTATTTTCCTTTAAAAATTTATATTTTTTTTTTGTATTTAGGATCATTTTACTTCTCCAGATGAATATGATGACCCTGCTGTGCTGTATGAAGCCATAGTATCTCATGAGAAAAACCTCGTAATAGCCCATGAAGGGGACCCTGCGTGGCGGAGTGCAGTACTTGCCAACTCTCCCTCTTTGCTTGCTCTGCGGCATGTCATGGATGACGGCACCAATGAGTATAAAATCATCATGCTCAACAGACGCTACCTGAGCTTCAGGGTCATTAAAGTAAGTGTTTGAGGTATTTATTTGTGTCCAAAAATTAAAAGTTGAATAACTTGATTTAAACATTTATTTTATTTTTTATTTTTATTTTTTTTAAGACAGTGTCTCACTTTGTGGCCCAGGCTGGAATGCAGTGGCATGATCATGACTAACTGCAGGCTCTTGACCTCCCTCGGCTCAGGTGATCCTCCACCTCAGCCTATCGAGAAGCTGGGACTACAGGCATGTACCACCATGTCCAGCTAATTTTTGTGTTTTTTGTAGAGATGGGGTTTTGCCATGTTGCCCAGGCTGGTCTCACACTTCTGGGCTCAAGTGATCCACCTGACTCAGCCTCCCAAAGCTGTACAATTACAGGTGTGAGCCACCGCTCCCAGCCTTTATGTAAACTTTTAAAAAGTGATTTAAAGTTTTTTCACAGAAAAAAAAAATGTAATGACCATATTACATTAGTCTTTCTTGTTTATGAGCACTTGATTTGACTTATTTTTTTCAGTACTTTATTTTTTCCTCTGAAAGTTTCTCATGTGCCATAAAGCCTTAACATTTTTGGTTATTTCAGTTTTGACAGTCTTTTATCCATTAAATGGCAGGTCTTGTATCTTTTATATATGCAATTTGAGCAGCATTTCTTTTTAAAAAGTCAGCACCCTATTGCTAATGTAATATGATTCCTAGGTTGCAAAATGATAGCATACCATGTACTTAATAGAGATCAGAAGTTAAATAGTTCATTCTAACTTTTCCTTGTTTGTTTTTTTAAACATCTCAGGGCTTTAAGACATTTAATTTCTGAAATTTTGATAGTTTATAGTTATTTATTTTTTTAATTTACATTAATCAACCCACAAATGTCATAAACATTGTTTCAACTCTAAATATTTATCTCTCATTTCTATAAAAGATATCTGTTGTCCTATTTATCAGTGCTCTGCCAATTTAAAAAACTAAATTGACTTCATTTTACTTGATACTTTAAAGGCAGAGCATGAAGAAAGAGCTCTGTAGATACTTATTATTTAGCAATCTGCTAATGACAAAGGGAAATTGATTACCTCCTATTTAAACGTGACCTACTTATATTTGTTCCCTGCTTTTCACAACTGGTTATCATAATGTCTTTTGTATTCCTCCCATTTTTGCTCTTCTGTTTCTGTGAATTTTATTCTTGGCCCCTTAACCTAATTCCCTTGTGTTCTGGTTTTCAGGTGAATAAGGAATGTGTCCGAGGTCTTTGGGCAGGGCAACAGCAGGAGCTTGTTTTTCTACGTAACCGTAACCCAGAGAGAGGTAGCATCCAAAATGCAAAGCAAGCCCTGAGAAACATGATAAACTCATCCTGTGATCAACCTATTGGCTACCCAATCTTTGTCTCACCCCTGACAACTTCTTACTCTGATAGCCACGAACAGCTTAAAGACATTCTTGGGGGTCCTATCAGCTTGGGAAATATCAGGAGCTTCATAGTGTCAACCTGGCACAGGTGAGCCAAGGGGTTGCATTATGCAGTGCTGGTGTATTCCTGACCCTGTTAATCTAGGCAGTGTGCATCACCTGGGAAGCTTGTAGAAGAAAGGACAAATGCCATGGTATAATATGAACCCATTATTTCTGAACTTCAAGAAGTAGAATCTGAGCATTCTTACCTTCAAAATCTTATTAAGTAAATATGATGTATAACTGTGGTTTAAAAACCATTGCTCTATTACTTGGTAGAATCTTGGAAAATTCCCTTTATTTGTTTAATTTTTTTTAACTTTCTATTGTATATTACCACTATTAGAATATTTGGATATTTGTTCTATACAAATGGGAAATTAAGAGAAAAACATAGCATGCAAGTTGATTACTTTTTCTGATTTACCGTTCTGTTCCAACACTAGGGGGGGCACTCTGTACACATTGAGACTTGATGGCAATGCAGAGATACTACTGCCTTTTTAACAATACATTCTCACTCAGATCTGAAATCTACAGTGTTTTCAGATATTCACATGATGTTTTTTCTCTTTTTTTTGTCTAGTAAATTATGATGTCTGGTGTAGGAACATCATAGTTTATATGATGAAGAAATATTGCAGAACATAAGCGTTGTTCAGATTCTTAAATATAGCTTAAGAAAACTAAATCTGGCAATTAAATTAGCAAACTCTCAAATGTTCAACCTCTGCCCAAACAGAAGGCACAATATAAGCCAGGGGAGTGTTCAAAGAAATTTTCTTTCCAAAAAAGATCCAATATGCTGGAATTACCTTAAAGAGATTCTTTCCCCCTAAGACAAATGCCATAGAGATGGAGTGCCCAATTGTCCTTGTTTGCTTAGTCACTCTCCATTTTTTAAAAATAGGAAAAAATGATTTCAGCACCTCTCTTCAAGTGCAGTATATTAACAGTGTAAATGAATTAGGTTTTCAGGGGTTACATACTTCAGAGTCACTGAACAGACACTGGCACTGGTAAGAATTCTGTTTCCAGGCCTGGGGTGGCGCGGTGGCTCACGCCTGTAATCCCAGCACTTTGGGAGACTGAGGCGGGCAGATCACAAGGTCAAGAGATCGAGACCATCCTGGCTAACATGATGAAACACCGTCTCTATTAAAAATACAAAAATTAGCTGGGCATGGTAGCGGGCACCTCTAGTCCCAGCTACTCAGGAGGCTGAGGCAGGAGAATCGTTTGAACCGGGAGGTGGAGGTTGCAGTGAGCTGAGATTGCACCACTGCACTCCAGCCTGGTGACAGAGCAAGACTCTGCCCCCCCCCACCCAAAAAAAAAAATTCCATTTTCAGCTATGATCTTAATGGTACAACTGAGTTATATACAGTTCTTTATTATGGTGCAGGACAGATAATAGAGTTTATAAAAGATTTGAGGCAGTGAATATGATGGGTGTAGTTCTTAATTAAGCCATTCTTTGAAAACGTAATGAGTTTTTTTGTTCCTAATATTGATTGCACCATAAAGACTTTAAAAGGTGAACATTAGTAGCATTAGCAGTTCAGAATAGCTGGAAAAAGAATAAAATACCCATTTTGAAGTGATATTGGGATAATGCTTCCTACTTTGGTATTTGTTCCTAGGCTTAGGAAAGGTTGCGGAGCTGGATGTAACAGTGGTGGCAATATTGAAGATTCTGATACTGGAGGCGGGACTTCCTGCACTGGTAACAATGCAACTACTGCCAATGATCCCCACAGCAACGTGTCCCAGGGAAGCACTGGAAATCCTGGGCAGGGATCAGGAACTGGACTCCACCCACCTGTCATATCTTATCCTCCAACACTAGGTAATATGAAACAAATTTATATGTCTAATGTTAGCTTCTTAGCCATAGAGGCTGATTAGTATATATATGTGATCTACTTGGAAATTCAAAAATAGAATTTTTTTTTTGAAACGGAGTCTTGCTTTGGTGCCCAGCTGGAGTGCAGTGGCACAATCTCGGCTTGCTGCAAGCTCTGCCTCCTAGGTTCACGCCATTCTCCTGCCTCAGCCTCCCGAGTAGCTTGAACTACAGGCGTCTGCTACCACGCCCAGCTAATTTTTTGAATTTTAATAGAGACAGGGTTTCACCATGTTAGCCAGGATGGTCTCGATCTCCTGACCTCGTGATCCGCCCGCTTCGGCCTCCCAAAGTGCTGGGATTACAGGCATAAGCCATCATGCCCAGCCCAGAAATAGAATTTTTTTATTCCAAGTTGTACATTATTCCATTTGTTCATACTATTTTATATATATAAAAATATATATTTATTTGTATATGTACTTTTAAAACTTGGTAATTCAATGTAAACATTTTAGTATATTAAGGATTCTTTGAAAATATAATTTTTATTTTTATTTTTATTATTTTTTATTTTTTGAGACGGAGTCTCAGTCTGTTGCCCAGGCTGGAGTGCAGTGGTACAATCTCGGCTCACTGCAGGCTCCGCCTCCTGGGTTCACACCATTCTCCTGCCTCAGCCTCCTGAGTAGCTGGGCCTGCAGGTGCATGCCAGGCCTACATGTGCATGCCACCATGCCCAGCTAATTTTTTTTTTTTTTTGTATTTTTAGTAGAGACGGGGTTTCAACATGTTAGCCAGAATGGTCTCGGTCTCCTGACCTTGTGATCTGCCCGCCTTAGCCTCCCAAAGTACTGAGATTACAGGCATGAGCCACCACGCCCAGCTGAAAATATAATTTTTAAAAGCTAACAATATTTAACTATTATAATTAACTTCTCCCCTGTTGGACAATGACTTGGTTTTTCTTCTAACATAATGTTGTAATAATCTTTGTATATAAGTCTTTGTGATCATTTATTGTTTTCATAGGTCAGAGACTTTAAAAATGAAATCACTAGGCCAAAGCTTATGAGAATAAGACTCTTGATATATAATGCCAAAAATCTTTCCAGAAAGGTTTTGTTTTGTTTTTAACCATATGGAGACAGTTGAGACCTTATTCCTTCTGCACACCGGGTGGACTGTAGATCTCATGTCAAAGGGCAATTAATAAAAGCATACTTTGAGGGCCTAGGGACAGGGACAGTTTTCTTAATTAGCACATAAAAAGTACTAATGACAAAATAAATGATTAGTAAGTTTGAAGATTGTCAATTCCTGCCTTTGCTCTTGCTTTCTCCAGGCTTGCTCCAGGGTGGCGGAGAAGGGGTGGTCTTTAATTTTATTCTTTTAATTTGCATTACTCTGATACCTAAGAATGGAAGTTTTTAATGAATTTATCAGCAGCTCCTCTTTCTAAAGTGCCTAGTTACATCTTTTGCCTATTTTTCTATTTGGTTACCTTTTTCTTATTGATTTGTGTTTTATATTCTGGATTTGAGCTCTTTCAGTTTTCTGTACCACAAATATCTTTTCCCATGCTGTCCCTTGTCTTTTCATTCTCCTACTGTGAAGAGTTACTTGCCTTCTTCTCATAAGAAGTCCTTAATTTTAGTGAAAACAACTTACTAATCATTTATTTTGTCATTAGTACTTTTTATGTCCTAATTAAGAAAATTTTCCCTGTCCCTAGGCCCTCAAAGTATGCTTTTATTAATTTCCCTTTGACATGAGATCTGTAATACACCTGGTGTGCAGAAGGAATAAGGTCTCAACTGTCTCCCTATGGCTGGGCAGTTGATCCAGCCAGATGGAGAAGTTGATCCTCTCCCCGACTGCCCCCCTGACTGCTTCACATGAATCAGATAAAGTTCTAAGACATTTACTTAAATTTAAAGACATTTATTAAATTTAAATATATATTCCAATGGGATTCAAGTGAAGGGACCTGTTAGATCAACATTTTGGATGTTCGTTTTTTGCTTCTGAGTGAAAACCTAAAACTTTCAGTGTTCTTTAAATGTACTTTTTGTTCTTACCTTGATGAGCTCTTAACTATATTTGCAATGTAATTAATTTTACATTACTCTTATGAGTCAAGAAAAAGACAAGTCTGAAGAATCATATCAAGCCACTTGAAAAAGGCAGAAGAACCTGCTTTTCAGTGCCACTGATCATTCCTATTTAGTAGTGCATGGTATTCACTGTCTCTCTATAGGCAGTGTAGCTTTTCCTTGGTAGAAGTTGAAAGGGCAGTAATACTATACTTTGAAAAATAGTAGTTATAGAGCTTGCCACATAGTAGGGCCTTAATAAATATTTCTTTTTTAACTGGCAAAAATTATATATATTTATGGTATACAACATCATGTTTTGATATGTGAATATATTGTGAAATGATTAAATTAAGCTAGTTAACATATCCATCACTTCATATACTTATTTCTTTGTGGTAAGAACATTTTAGAGCTACTCAGCAATTTTGAAGCATACAACACATTATTATTAACTCTAGTCCCCGGGCTGTACAGTAGACCTCCAGAGCTTGTTCCTCTTGACTTACTGGAATTTTGATCCTTTGATCAACACCTCCTCTTCCCCAGCCCCTAGCAACCACCATTCTGCTCTCTGCTTCTGTGAGTTTGGGTTTTTCAGATTCCACAAGTGAGATAATGCAGTATTTCTTAGTAAATCCTTCTGACCTTCTCATTTCTGTGAGATATTTCATTTCTGATATATTATGGAAGTATTCTTGTTCTTTTAAAATATTTCTGTGAAACATATTTTAGGATTTATTCCAACCTTAAGTCCTGATATTTGCTGTAAAATAATTAATTATTAATTATGTCTTTCGTATGCCCCAGAATTTGAACTTTAAAAAACTTCAGCAAATAAAAAAAAATATATTACAAAAACCACAGAAGAAAACAGATCTCAGATACATATTTCTTTTCTTAACTTTAAAAGTTTTAGGCATAAACATTAAATTCTATCAATTCACCAATTAATTGCTTAGGGGAGAAAGTCTTAGAAGCTGCAAAAAAGTATTGTGTCTGAGTCATTCTACTCTGAGTGAGCGCTGCTGTTTCTCTTCCTAGGCACTAGCCACAGCTCTCACTCTGTGCAATCGGGCCTGGTCAGGCAGTCTCCTGCCCGGGCCTCAGTAGCCAGCCAGTCTTCCTACTGCTACAGCAGCCGGCATTCATCCCTCCGGATGTCCACCACTGGGTTTGTGCCTTGTCGGCGCTCTTCCACTAGTCAGATATCGCTTCGAAACTTGCCATCATCCATCCAATCCCGACTGTCGATGGTGAACCAAATGGAACCCTCAGGTCAGAGTGGCCTGGCCTGTGTGCAGCACGGCCTCCCTTCCTCCAGCAGCTCCAGCCAAAGCATCCCAGCCTGCAAACATCACACTCTCGTGGGCTTTCTTGCAACAGAGGGAGGTCAGAGCAGTGCCACTGATGCACAGCCAGGCAACACCTTAAGTCCTGCCAATAATTCACACGCCAGAAAGGGAGAAGTGATTTACAGAGTCCAAGTAAGTAAGCCCAGGGGTGGTCTTGTGCTGTTTTTGTTGCTTATTTGTTTTTATTTCTTATTTGTTGAATGAAGGACTCTTGTGAAAACACACCTTATCTCACTTTGTCTCAAGACTAGAATATTTTTGAATGTTGGGGAAAAATTGCTTCAAACTTAAAAGCTGAAAGCAAATGGTTTTTGTGGTGGTGATACATGTTCCTTGTTCAGCCATTGTCACATGGCCATTGCAGTGAGGTCTACCAGAGACTGAAAAGAATTCAAAAGGTAGCTCTTAAGATTTTTTTTTTTTATTTCATTATAGGAATTTAAAAAATAACTTGAGACACAGAGTCCTGTGAAAAACATTTTGTTTGAGATTATGTAATTTTTCATCATCAAGAAAAAAAAGAATTGGAAATGTTTTTATTTACCATGTAGATTGTAGATCCCAGTCAAATTCTGGAAGGGATCAACCTATCTAAAAGGAAAGAGCTACAGTGGCCTGATGAAGGACTTCGGTTAAAAGCTGGGAGAAATAGCTGGAAAGACTGGAGTCCGCAGGAGGGCATGGAAGGCCATGTAAGTTCTTTTACAAGCTAGCAGTCTCGGACTCTGCCTTTTTTGAAGTCCGTCTCACTTGGATGCATAGTTCTAGCTGATTTATACTTATGTATGATTTTCAGACAAAATTGCTACTACTAATCCTAGGTGGGGGTAAGAGTTGGTGAGTATATTCCAGGTCTCCAGCACTAACTTCTTGTTTTATTCTAAATCATTAGGTGATTCACCGATGGGTGCCTTGCAGCAGAGATCCAGGTACTAGATCCCACATCGACAAGGCAGTACTTCTGGTCCAGATTGATGATAAATATGTGACTGTAATTGAAACTGGGGTACTAGAACTTGGGGCTGAAGTGTGAGCCAGTGTTTTATAAAGACATTTCTTTTTCCCTCTCAATTCCAAGGCATTGGAAAAAGAGAGGAGCGAGCAGAAGATGCCTGCAAGTATCACTTTGATCCTATGTGGGAGAGACTGAAAACAGAATGAGCTTGGTTAAGCGCCTCTTCTTTGCCCCTCACCCTGACTCCTGTCACTCTCTCCATCCCCAAATAAAGCTGAAATATTTTTTTAAGTTAGCTGCCGAGAAAACATTTTGCATGAAGGATAAAGTTCTGTTAAAATACATCCTTAAAAAAAGTTTTTCCTACGCATTGCCTATGCTTTAAATCAACAAACTCTTCATTTCTAAACTATGATCTCATATTTTTCTAATTTCTTTGCCAAAAATAATTGCCATGTTTTGTCATAGAACATGAAATTCATTTACCTTAATTTTTAAAAACAGACCAGTGTAGAAATGTTCCGTTTGACCTATAGCAGTATAAAAGTTTAATGTACAGTGAAAGAGACTATGAACAGACATAGATTTATCTTAATTCCTTGAGCGCTAAAAACTTTAATGAAAAAACTGCACTAATTTTTTACAGCAATGCACTAAAGTCTGAGATTTCTCAGAACATTTATTTATATATAAAAATAAAATACCATTATTTAAATTGCCTTTGGGATTAGCCCCTTCCCTTTCCTTATAAACATAGGTAGCAGGAACTGTGCTGCCCATTTTTCTGTTAGTAGTGTGTGCTTCATGCCAGGACATTGCATATTTTCTTTAAAGTGAATATGGAATCTCAAGATATACATAGCTTCATCATTGACATTGCCCAGAGCCAATAGTCAGCGGATCGGTCATGTGAACACCACTGCCAGCTCCTGTGTCTACATCTCAGAGGAGCCCATGTGCTCTGCTTCTCTCCACCAGGGCAAGCTCTGCTGGGCGTGCTTCTGGGAAGAAAACACTTTTATTTAAGAAGCAGATGAATGTCCAGGAATTTAAAGAAAGGCTCGATTGCCTTTTATTTATGAGTTTCTAGCTCTTGAAGTTATTCACATGCAGTTCAGTTAATCAAGTAAAATTTTTTTCAAATAAAATTATCCAAATGGTGCAGTTATTGTTATTAAATCCTTCTTTAATAATTTTGCTTTTTATTTTTCCCCTCTTCTTTCTCTGTTACTTGAATTTTATTTCTTGTAATTTATAGTGTGTAGCTGTAAATTGAAATATTTATAACTGTGAAATTGACTTAATTCATATGTTGTGTCATAACTTAAATTTTATTTTGTTTTTAAAGTGTATATTCAGGGAAATATATTACTCATATTTACAATTGGGCAATATGGGAACTTCAATTTAGATTTAATTTGGCACTTCTAGCATTTTTTTAAATCCTTGATTAAAATTTTCCCTTTTGGTGTGAAATTCCAAAGAAAATTGTACATCTCCTCTGAGCATTTAGGAGCAGCCATCTTTCTACCCCTTGTGAACAGAACATTGAAAGAAACAGGTAAAATTAATTTTAATGACACATTTTGTTTAATCCAGTATAGTCAAAGTATTACTATTTCATCATAGGTCATTAGCCATATTTCAAGTACTCAGTAGCTACATGTAAGTAGTGGTTACTCTATTAGACAGTACAGATTTAAAGTATCTTTTGTGGAGGTGACAGAAGAGAGAAGCTGTTTTTCCTACTAATTCTGATGTAGATCTCACATTATAGCATAACATTACAGTAGAAGGAATGAAAACTAAGAAAGTAAATAGTGAACATACAAATCTTACTGCATTTCCACTTTAAAACCTATTTATTTTCCTTTTTCTAATTTTAACTTCTGTGGTCATCCAGAACCTAATGTGCCTTGTGTTGACATTTCCATAGACTTCACACTTCACAAAATTTACTGTTTAAAAATACTTGCGAAATGATTTACTGAACCTTTATACAAAGGTGCCCTTTCTAAATTGACCATTTAAAAATGTATTTTTCTGATACTGTCATTATATTCTGCATTTGCCTCATTTTGGCAGATCTACAGTATGCCATCAAAGTTTAGTGTTGTTTTTGGTTTTGGAAGGTTTTTTTCTGAAACTGAATTTATAATCTATTTCTCTATATACATATATTTTTAAAATCTTCTGAAAGGAACTATGTTCCCTGCTGCTTGTTCCCTTTCTGAAGTGAATAGGATCTTTTCATGGTCATTCCCTAGATAAGAGATAAGTAGAGCCTTTTCAATCTTAGATGGAAGATAATTCATTTTCCCACACAGAAAAAAAATCTGACCTTTACATGATTTAATCAGAAGGGCTAGAATGTTTTAATTTCTAGCCCCTCCTCCAAAAAAAAATTTAAGCACATCACATACTCTGAAAAGTCAGATTTCAAATGCAAGACTAGATTTTATATGGAACATATATGTTGGGTTTTGATTTTGGTTAACAATTGATACATATTTTTCTCAAAACAAGTTGAATTTTGTTAACATATAATTCTTTAGTGAGTTTATAAATTAGGAACCTGAGAGAAGCCCTGTTGTTTTTCTTAAGAGTCTAAAACCGACAATCTTTTAAAAATCGTAATACTTTTCTAGTAATTGCATCGGGGAAATGGTTTTAATGGAAGAAAGATTCATTTCTTAAGAATAATTTCATCTAAATTATTATATGGAAATAAACATACTTGCGTTAACTAAATTGATCGTAAATTCTTGTTCCTGCCTCACCCCTCACCCCCCAGAGAATAGTAAGTGACTCGTTTAGATTCTCTGCTTAACTCTTTTCAGTTATGTCCAAGACTTCAGCAAACATTAATGTCTTTAGCTTATAAATTGCCAATGCTTTGATTTCCATAATTTGAAAGTTAAAAGATGTAACTAAAATACTAGCTTTTTTATTCATTTCCTTTTAATGGAATTGTACGATTGAAATCTTTGTTTTATCTTGTGTAATTCTTCTCCCACCTCCTCTTTTGAGAGAAAGGTAATCATGGAATGAGTTATAAATTGTTGCCTTTTTTTCCTTTATTTCTTTCATTCAGTGGCAAAAAAACATTTTTTAACTCCTAACTAAGCTTTTAGTTAATCTTCCAACTTATACCTTGGTATGAACTTTCTTTTTCACCAGTTTCAACACTGGATAAAACTTTAATGTTGACTTTTGGTAAAGAACTTTAATTTTTCCAAGAATCTAGATTAACATAAGATGTTGATATTTAAGGAACTTGGAGGAGTAAGTGGTGAGGCTGTATGTATATTTTTTAAGAGATTACCTTTTAGGAAATGGGTGGACAAACTTAACCAGTGTTCTGCCTTCTTTGACTTTGTTACTGGAGGATGATAATCTATTTCTATTAGATTTGAAGTATTTTGGAAAATATTTCAAGTATATCTGAAATACTTCTAATTATTAAAACAGAAGTAGTCAGACAATATTTGTATCCTAAGTGAGATGTGGAAAATTACTCTGTATACTAAATATCAGGCAATGAAAATATAAGTTTTTGTGTAGGAAACCCATTAAGAAGATGTGTTTTTCTTTCTGAATGAGTTTATTTTTCGATCACATACCAAAATATGAAACTCAGCCTCACATTTTTCAGCAAGGTTAGCTTAGCCTTGATAAATTCCTCTGTGCTTCTGAGTAGCATCCTTCTGCCTCTGCTTAGCAGCTCTGCATTTGGTGGATTGCTGTTGTGAGTCATTCATCCAGCACTGGGCCTTTTAAGCTGAAGATTCACCCAGTGTCTAAAAATGTCCTTTTCGTATAGCTAGCTTTCAAGCATCTTTCCGCCTAAATAAATATGTGACTTGAGAAAAAGGTAATAATGATTTTGTCAGAATTCTTTGAACTTGTATTTACTAGCTACTTAACTATAAACTGCTGTCCAGATTGTTAATTTCATGTATATTTATTTTAATTAATTTTTCATGAATATGGACAAAGCCTTTTCTGGGGTGTGTGTTTGTTTTTTTTAAGTCCTCATTATTCATTTGTATTCTTTTTCTGTGTAATGTAATCATATAAAGTTACTTTGGAAACAGACCCAGTTAATTTTCTCTTTTGATAGGATACATGGTTTAGATAAGGTATAAAATGTCCCTTTTTATTCTAGAGGCTTTTCCTTTAATTCAAAGATTAGTGGAGAGAATAACGTCAGTCAAGCCTTATGTGGTACATGGAACTTGCTAATGGACTTTAGACATTCTCTTTCAGTCTTACGTGAATATTGCTTTATTGGTGTTGAGGAAGAAGAAAATTACATACTACCATGCATTGGGACAGCATAATTCTAATATTGCATTGAATGTGGCTTTTTAAAAATAAGTATTAAAAAGCCAATCCTTTTCTTCATTTATCTTTTTTTTCTTAATTTGGTTGATGTGCACCCAGTCCGTCTTATTTTTACTTGTTAAATGTCTAGGAAGAATTGCAATTGGAAAGGAATTAATTATTATACAAATAAATCAGGTAGGATATGAGTGGAGTAAGTGCTTGAAACAGAAGTATATTTTCTTCTTTGAATCACCTCACCAGAGTCATCTGTCAAGAATTATGTATAACAATTTATCTTTATTGCCTACAAGCCACATACTCTTTCCGAATTAAGATAAATAACTTCTATTTGTGAGTTGAACTTCATTATCTGCCATTTTGTGGAATCAGCCTCACATTGTTTGGTGGAACTAGAGCTGATCGTCACCACAAAGTTATATGACAACTCTGTTCTAAGACTTATACCTATTATATAGGGTTACACCTTTTTTCTTATGCCTCAGCTCTGTACCTGACAATTTATGATTCAGTGGAGCCAAGCTAGAAAGGAACAAAGGTCATCTAACACTGTGATGGGGATGAATTCCTGGGTGTTACCTGCACAATGAGGTGGTGCCCCGGAATTCAGAGCAGAGTAGTAATAGAGCATAAGATGGCTGCTCCAGATGACTCTTGGGTTTAGTGTACTTGTGATTGAACAAGACTTTTTATATATGAAGCTTGATTCTACAACCAAAATAATAGAAATGGGTGGGGGGATCATGTCTGCTTATGCTTTTTAAAAGCTTGTAGTTTAAGTAAAAGTAAAATGTAAAAACTGATTAACCCTATACAAGTCTGGCAATGAGCTCAGCATGAGGAAATGGAAGGAGGAATATTGAAAATGATTCTAGGAAAGTGAATGTAAGAAAGGAAAATGGGTTTTCCTTTTCTGATCATGGCCTCTGGAAAGTTCATGGCCTTTACCAGCATTCAGTATAAACCAGAGATAAGGACATATGTACTTACGTGTGTCTGTGAGTGTGTGTGTGTCTGAGTGTTATTCTGAACAGCTTGTAAATATTGTAGTTGTTTAAAATGGAAAATAAAGGCTGAGTTTTTTTGGCAAATATATTGCATCAAAAATACAGTATTGACAGTGGATAAAACACTGAGGAAATAAATTTTTTTTCATTTTGCCTTCTGTCCATTTTTTGTCAAATTGAGAAAAATTAGAATACACTATATTAAGTTCTGTATGGCATGTTCACACCTGGTTCTGAAATAATTTTAAACAAGCTTTGGCCTGTAAACACGTGCTTCAGCTTATGATAGATCAAAAGCATACATCATACTTCATGTTAAAAGATAGTCTGTTTCACACTTTTCTTAGTACAGGGTTGTAGTTTGTATCTTCTGAATTTATATGGATGTTACATATTAACAATATTAGATGGAACATGTAGGATAAAAATGTGTGTGTTCAATCACAGACTAAATTACAATACAAAATGGAAAGAACATTTGGATCATGGTCTTCAAAATCAGGCAGGTACAAACTTGTTGGTATATTTGCAATGTGTAATAACCCAGTGATTTCACATATAATACTTAAAGAAAATGCAAGCTAATTTAAAATGAGAATAGACATATTCTTGATTAAATCACTTATAATCCTTTAATGCATCATTTTAACTATTAGTAAGAACCAGAACCAGCAGGATACAGATTATATGCCTTTTGCATCAGAGTCCAAATAATTAGGTATCTTTCTTCTAGGGTCACAGTGGCATAAAACACAACTTTCCAGAGAAGCATTCCCTGGATAAGTTGCATTCATTGTAAAGCCAGAGATTCAAAGGGCTATTGACATGAAATTTAGCTCCCATAAAACTTCTTCCTTATTCTTTTTTTTTTTTCTTTTTAAATCCAGATCCTACACAACCTTATTCTTAAAGTGCAGTTTATGTAAGATTTTTCCTCCTAAAGGATCCAAGAATGTTTTGCTGAACTGTAGCCAATGAATCTTGCCATGTTAGGTGTGTTTTCCCCTGGGGTAGAGTGAACAGCAACACTTGGTGAAGTTAAGGGCATGACAGAATGGTGGCTTCCTGGGTATTTAATCAGCACTTACATAAAATATTCTCAGTCTGGGCAATAGAGACCCCTTTTCTACAGAGAAATTTGAAAATTAGCCGAGCACGGTCGTGTGTGCCTGTAGTCCCAGGTACTTGGGAGGCTGAGGTGGGAAGATCACTCCGCCAGGAGGCGAAGGTTGCAGTGAGCTGAGATCAAGCCACTGCACTCCAGCCTGGGTGACAAAGCGAGATGCTGTCTCAAAAAAAAAAAAAAAAAAAAAAAATTCCTCCTCCATATGTGCTTATCCAAGCGACTGAATATAATTAAGCTTCATCCTTGGGAAAATGTAATTTAGTGCAAGAGGATCCCTAGGTTGCTTTGCAATTTCTCAAGATAAGCATTAACAGCAAATAACGAGATGAATCTACCTTGTCTGTGAAACTTTTAAAGATTCCGTTCAGTTTCAGTGCCTAGTGAACCATGCCAAAAGGGAGACGTCATCTTTTAGTCCGAGGTTCCTTTTTTCTTCTGAGAGCACTGTTTATGGATGCAGAAGCAACTGGCCTATATAAAAATACTACACTTCTCTGGCCTCATCTTAAAGCAAATATTCTTGACCTGTCTTTGTCATATAAAGTCGGCATCCCAGGGTAGCACTGAACTTAACCAGATACCCAATAGTGTCTCTGTGTGTTTGTAATAGAGTTGACCCTTGAACAACGCAGAGATTAGGGGTGCCAACACCTGGCACAGTTGAAAATCCGCGTATAACTTTTGACTTCTGGAAAGAGACTTTATTTCAGTGAACAGTTTGCAAACTGGGGAGATGCAGCGTTTGGTGTAAAATGGAGGTACGTCCCAGAGAACAAAGGGAAGACTGGGGTGTTTTTTTTTTTTTTATTTTTATTTTTTGAGACGGAGTTTCACTATTGTTGCCCAGGCTGGGGTGCAATGGCACGATCTCAGCTCACCACAACCTCTGCCTCCCAGATTCAAGCGATTCTCCTGCCTCAACCTCCCGAGTAGCTGGGATTACAGGCATGCACCACCACGCCTGGCTAATTTTTGTATTTTTATTACAAACGGGGTTTCTCCATGTTGGTCAGGCTGATCTCGAATTCCCCACCTCAGGTGATCTGCCCAGGCAGTCTCCCAAACTGCTGGGATTACAGGCATGAGCCCTGCGCCAGGCCCAAGACTGAGGTTTTATAGCAAAAGTTCCTACCCAAGGTTCCCAATCAGGTCCTTTTATGCAAATGAAGAATTGAAACTTGCTCAGTTCCGACTGGTCAATACAGTGGAGCCTTGATTGGTTGGCTCAGGTGAGCTCTGATAGTTCCAAAGATAAAAAGGTATGGGTTGTCAGGGAACTTAGAGTTTCTGTGTGATCCCAGTCAGCAAATGGCTGCTTGGCTCCATTTTAAATCCAGGGCCAATTAGCCACTTGGGATTCATCTGGAAGAATTAGCTCTTTCAGTTTCACACTATTAATAGCCTACTGTTGATTGAAACTCTTACCAATAAACAGTTGATTGATTGTATGTTATATGTATTATATACTGTATTCTTACAATAATGTAAGCTAGAGAAAAGAAAATGTTAATCATAATATATTTACTATTCAGTAAGTGGAAGTGGATCATCATAAAAGTCTTCATCCTCATCGCCTTCACATTGAATAGGCTGAGGAGAAAGAGGAAGAGTTGGTCTTACTGTCAAGTATGGCAGAGACGGAAGAAAATTCACATGTAAGTTGCCCCATGCAGTTCAAACCTGTGTTTTTTAAAGCGTCGGCTGTACTGCTAATGAGTTTACTCAATAATGCATCACACACCACTTCTCAGTTGTATACCAATTAATAATACAAAATTCCACAAATGTTGCAGTGGTAACTCTACAGTGTAGTACAAATGTCTAAGGTGCACCTTTGTTTAGAGAAAAATTTGTCTAGCTTGTAAATTTGAGAGACTCCTTTTCTACATTTGCACTATGAAACAGCATTTATTTAAGCAGTGAATTCTATAATGTTAATTTAATTGGGTTGTTAACAATTTCAAGAAAGCAAAAACTTAAAGTTTCTGGAACAGAAAATTAGCTCACTGAAAAATGAAACTGAGCTTTCAGGATTGGATTATTCATGTTACTTCAGCTCTGTGTATCTGTAATTTTCTCAGCTCCAACCTCTGTGTGCCCGCTTCCTTTTCAGGTGAGAGACAGTTGCCTGTAGTTCTGGGCTGCATTCCACACACATCATCATCCAGAAAGGAAAAAACTACTTCCAGTTACCTTTCTTGAAAGGAAAAACTTCTCCAAAGCTACAGGGTGTTTCTTCTTGCGTCTCGTCAATATAACATTTGACATATACAAGATCCTTAATTTGTTCCTATGCCCTGGTTTTCTAAGCCAATCACTGGCAAGAGAAATAGACTTGCCATGATTGGCTCTGACAAATTACGCAGTTTTACCGCTGCTTTTGCACAATTATTACAAATGTTAATACACTTAATAAAAGGGAAGGTGATATGTTAGTAGTATGATAAAAATAATTTTGACCTCCTTGATTATCTAAGACAGCCTTGAACACTCCCAGAGGACTATAAACTATGCTGTGAGAGTCACTGTTACAAGAATATGTCCATCTCATTTTCATTTTCAAATTTATTGACATAAAGTAACTCAGTATTTCTGTAACAGCTATAGATATGTCCCCTTTTTCATTCCTGATACTGCTTATTTTTGCCTTCTCAAAGAACCAATTTTTGGTTATGTTGATCATTTTTGGTTTTGTTTGTTTTACTTTATTCATTTTTGCATTTATAATTATTCCTTCTGTTTTCTTATTTAGTTATTTTTCTAGCTTCTCGAGATGGACACTCAGTTCTTTGGTTTTCAGCTTTTGTTCTTTTCTATTGTATACATTTTAAGGTTATAAATTTCTCTTTAAGCGTTGGCTTTAGCTGCATTAGACAAGTTTTGATATGTCTTTTTTTAAACTAATCAGTTCAACTATTATTTAATTTCCATTATGAATTCTTCTTTGACCCATGGATTAATTAGACTCATGTTTGTTAGTTGCCAAATATTGGATGATTTTCTAGAGATTATTTTCTAGTTATTACTTAACTGTAGTCAGATAAACTGTATGATATTAATTCTTTGGAACTTGCTAGCCTTGCTTTTTGGCTCAGTATGTTGTCAATTTTAGTAAATGTTGCAATTGGCAATTGAGGAAAAATGCATGTTCTGCAATGATAGCCTTATATATTTTTTATATATATATCAATTCAGTTTTGTTATGTTATTCAGATGCTGCATATTATAGACTTTTTGGGAAAAGTCTATAGTTCTACATTTGTTACTCATCAATTTATGATTTATATATTTGAGACTGTGTTATTAGATACATATAAATTTGGAAGTTTTTTTTATAGAGTGTCCCCTTTAATATGAAATGCCCTCTTCTCCTCTAGTAATACTTCTTGCCCTAAAGTTAGTTTGTCTGGTGTTAGTATAGCTATATCAGGTTTATATAGGATAGCTTTGTCATTTTACTTTCAACTTCTGTAGCTTTATATGTAAGGTATGCCTTTTTTGTTTGTTTGTTTTTGAGACGGAGTCTTGCTCTGTCGCCCAGGCTGGAGTGCAGTGGCACAATCTCGGCTCACTGCAAAGCTCCACCTCCCGGGTTCACACCATTCTCCTGCCTCAGACTCCTGAGTAGCTGGGACTACAGGCGCCCGCTAATTTTTGGTATTTTTAGTAGAGAGGGGCTTTCCCCATGTTAGCCAGGATGGTCTTGATCTCCTGACCTCATGATCCACCTGTCTTGGCTTCCCAAAGTGCTGGGATTACAGGCATGAGCCACTGCGCCCGGTATAAACCACCATATAGTTAGGATTTTTGATCTTGTTGACAATCTTTTTTTTTTTTTTCCCCCTTGGCTCACTGCAGTCTCTGCCTCCGGTGTTCAAGCAATTCTCCTGACTCAGTCTCCTGAGTAGCTGGGATTACAGGTGCGCACCACCACACCCGGCTAATTTTTGTATTTTTAATAGAGACAGGGTTTCACCATGTTGGCCAGGCTGGTCTTGAACTCCTGACCCCAGGTGATCCACCTGCCTTGGCCTCCCAAAGTGCTGGGATTACAGGCATCAGCCACCTGCCGGCCAATCTTTGTCTTTTAAATGGAGTATTTAGTTCATTTATATTTAAGATAATTATTGATATTTTTAGCTTAAATTTACCATCTTACTGTATCCTGTTTGTCCCATTTTTGTGTGCATATCTCTCATCACATTTTTGGAATAAATCATTTGCTTTAGTATGTCCCTCCCTTTGCATATTACTTGTACATATTTTTACTGTTCTTTTAGTAGTCATCAAAATTACAACTTGTCTACTGAGTACTTTAACACTTCCTGAACTATGTAAGAGCCTTTGAACCTTTAACTACATTACTCCCTTTCCATCTTTTGTACTGTTTTGTCTTGCATTTGTAACTCTGTATATTTTAAACTTTAAATATATTATTTAATATATATTTATATTTGCCCACGTATTTATTTATTTGTTATTTATTTTTTTTGAGACTGAGTTTTGCTCTTGTTGCCCAGGCTGGAGTGCAGTGGCATGATCTCAGCTCAGTGCAACCTCCACCTCCTGGATTCAAGTGATTCACCTGCCTCAGCCTCCCGAGTAGCTGGGATTACAAGCACACCACCACACCCAGGTAAATTTTGTATTTTTAAGAGAGTCGGGGTTTCACCATGTTGGCCAGGCTGGTCTCGAACTCCTGACCTCAGGTGTTCCGCCCGCCTCAGTCTCCCAAAGTGCTGGGATTGTAGGCATGAGCCACTGCGCCCAGCCTATTCTTCCCATTGTTATTTAACCCTTTCTGTACCTTTGTGGTTTCTTTGGAATTATATTTCTTCTACCTGAAGAACTCCCTTTACCATTTCTTGGTCTGCTGGTGACAAATTCCTTGTGTTTTTCTTTTTCTTACTGTGAAAATGTCTTTTTGTTTTCATTTTTGAAGGTTTTTGTGAGATACAGAGATTTGGCTTGGCAGTTATTTTCTTTCTGCAGTTCAAAGGAATCATTCCATTGTCTTCTACCTTTCATGGTTTTTTTAGTCTTGTTGCTCCTTTAAGGGCAATGTATTTTTAATCCTCCAATTATTTTTGTCTTTGATTTTTAATAGCTTTCCATATAGTGCCTGTGTGTAGATTTCTTTGTATTTATCTTGCCAGAGCTTTTTTAATTATCTCTTGAATCTTGGCCATTATCTCTTCAAATATTCCTTCTGCCATATTATTTTTCTCTCCTCCTCTCACACCACATTTAAACACATATATTACACCTTTTAACCATGTCCCTTATCTCATGTTGTTTTCTGAATTTCCTATCTTTTGTCTTTCCATATTTAGTTTAAATATTTTATTCTACATATCCTCCAGTTTTTATTTTTCTTTCATCATCTATATCTAATATTCTGCTAAACTGATCTATTGAGTTGTTAATTTTAATTTGTGTATGTTTCAGTTCCAGATTTTGCATTTGATTCTTTAATATATTTTCAGTTACCTGCTGATATTCTTGCTCACTATTTAATTTATTAAACATACTAACTACAGTTAAAGCTCATACGTGATAATTCCAACATCTGGGTCTCCTGTGATTCTGCTTCTGTTATCTGTTTTTTTTTCCCCTCTTGGTTCTGTTTTGTCTTTTGTTTGCTTGTGTATTTCTGATTGAATGCCAGACGCTGTATATGAAAATCTGTACATAATTGAGGCTGTATATGTTATAATCTTCCTCAAGATTATCTACTCTTACTTCTGACAAACAAGGTAGGAAATAAGGGAATGAGCTGTTTGGAAGACGGTCTTCAGCCTTCTGAGAACTGATCTGTTTCACCTTTACTCCTAGGCTGTAGCCCTTTAGATATCCAAACTTTAAGACTGGGTTTCATCTTTGGCAGGTCCTGAATTGTAATTACAAACACCCCAGCCTTGTGAGAGTCCAAAATCACTGCTCAGCTTCTCAGCCCCTGCTTTCAAATTGGCAGATGTGGCACTGAAACCATCCCCAAGAAAACTTTATAAAATTGATTAAGGGAGAAAATAAAATTCAACTAGGTTTGCAGTACAATCAGCAGTAATCATTAAGCCAACTTGCCCTTTGGCCCACTTTCTTGTAGCTAGTCAGTGCTTAGTACCCCAGGATAATGTAGGCCTTGTCACAAGACTTTCTTCTATAGATAAAATCTAAGAATTTCTCCTTTAGGTTTTGCATACCAAGGAAACTGCCGACACCAGCTGGTCTGAAGGGCCCAGGAAGAAGCTGACTCATGGAAGAATAGTTTGCCTATTCTATGATTTCATCTCTTTACCAGGACCAATCAACAGCCCCAATTTTCCAGCCTGTTGTCCTCCACCGTCCCCTTAAAAACACTTGCCCAGAACCTCTCAAGGAAACAGATTCACGGCTTGAGAACTCCCCACCATTTTCTCATCCAGTGGCCTTGGATTATTAAACTCCAATGTTGCTGCAGTCCCTGTTGTCAGTGTAATATTGATCTGTTGTTGCCCCACAGACATACAAACCTGACAGTTCTGTTACAACACCAAATACCACTCTTCTCTCTCTGGGCTTCCCTTCTTTCTGGGTTCTTGGCCCCTAAAGTGTTAGTTACTGTGGTAGCACTCCAATCCCTTCAAGTATATTTTTATGCTTTGTACAGCTTTCCTCATTATTTTTGATTGAAGCATTGATCTGAAACAAGCTAACCTTTTGTCAAGTCTTTTCTTGATGTCAATTGGCATCCTCACCCATCTATTATAACATCTAATTACTTAAGCTTTGATTTGCCTTTGCCTTGACTTTACTTGCTATATTCTTTCATTTCAGGTTCAGCCATGCCTCAGTTGCTAACTAGCCTACAGATTGTACCCAGCCACTATTGGAGGGTTAGAGTAGTGAGAGGAGTGCACAGGGTTTTGTAGTACAAACCAATCCACTAGAATAATAGGAGCTGAGGGAAAACAAGATCAGTGGCCTCAGAAGTGGGTGTGGGCATCACAGCTATCTGAAGTTTGTGTCCTATCCAGCCCAAAATGTATCATAGAGGTAGGCCAGGCACCTCAGGTAAAGCAGAGATGTCTAGACCAGTGAGACACACACAGGATCTGACCAACATTTTGTACTCTTGCAGGCTCTGGTTAGATGACAGAGTCACATTACTTGGGATTTCGAAATCAGTGTTTTTTGTTACAGTACAGTGAGTTTTTTCCTGTTCACATGTCTGGGCAGTGACTTTCCTGGCCTAAGGTCTTCTTTTTTTTTTTTTTTTGGAGACAGAGTCTATCTCGGCTCACTGCAACCTCCGCCTCCCAGGCTCAAGCAATTCTTCTGCCTCAGCCTCGTGAGTAGTTGGGATTACAGGTGTGTGCCACTACGCCTGGCAATTGTTTTTGTATTTTTAGTAGAGACGGGGTTTCACTGTGTTCGCCAGGATGGTCTTTTACAGGTGCGTGCCACTATGCCTGGCAATTGTTTTTGTATTTTTAGTAGAGACAGGGTTTCACTGTGTTAGCCAGGATGGTCTCGATCTCCTGACCTCGTGATCCGCCCACCTCAGCCTCCCAAAGTGCTGGGATTACAGGTGTGAGCCACCAGGCCCAGCCTGGCCTAAGGTCTTACTGACTCTCCTCCATTTCAGACATGACCCCCTGGGGAGTTATAGCTGCAGCAATAGCAGAGAGAGGATTTAGCCAATGCAGGGTGCTTTTCCAGCCCTAGCTTAACCTTTCCATTCATTCTAAATGAAATAAAATCTCCACTGGTAACCAAAGGACTGAAATAGGTTTCAGGTAAGAAGGGAGTGAAATTTGTGTTTTTCCTGAGTTTGGTGGGATGAGTGTTTGGAAAAGTTAAATGGTTTAGCTACTGAAAACCACCCAGTCCACAGGCATATAATTCATTTTGTGTGACCTTAGACTTTTTCTTGGAAGATTTGGGGCCAGAAAATAGGAAGCCAAAAATAGCTTCACTGGGATCAAATATTTTCCTTTCTGGAAACCAGAAAAATATTCAGTTCTGTAAGTTCCAACATGTTCCTCATTAACATTGCTGTTTCTCTACCTATATTAAGTCACCCCCTTGAAATTCAGGTCACAAAAGCAACCTACAGATAGTGTGGGTCATGGATGAGAGGGCCGACGGAAAAAATGATGGCAGCCAGGCACAGTGGCTCACTCACGTCTGTATTCCCAGCACTCTGGGAGGCCAAGGCGAGCAGATCACTAGAAGTCGGGAGTTCAACACCAGCCTGACCAACATGGTGAAACCCAATCTCTACTAAAAATACAAAAATTAGCCAGGCATGGTGGCACAAGCCTGTAATCCCAGCTATTTGGAAGGCTGAGGCAGGAAAATCGCTTGAACCTGGGAGGCGGAGGTTGCAGTGAGCTGAGATTGTGCCATTGCGCTCCAGCCTGGGTGACAGAAGCAAAACTCCGTCTCAAAAGAAAAAAGGGGTGGTTCCAAGATGGCCGAATAAGAACAGCTGCAGGCTACAGCTCCCAGCGTGAACGACACAGAACATAGGTGATTTCTGCATTTCCAACTGAGGTACCAGGTTCATATCACTGGGGCGTGTTGGACAGTGGGTGCAGGACAGTGGGTGCAGCCCACCAAGCGAGAGCTGAAGCAGGGCAAGGCATCGCGTCACCTGGGAAGCAAAGGGGTAAGGGAATTCCCTTTACTAACCAAGGGAAACCGTGACACACAGCACCTGAAAAATCGGGTCACTCCCACCCTAATACTGTGCTTTTCCAAGGGTCTTAGCAAACAGCACACCAGGAGATTATATCCTGCGCCTAGCTTGGAGGGTCCCACGCCTACGAAGCCTCCCTCATTGCTAGCACAGCAGTCTGAGATCTAACTGCAAGGTGGCAGTGAGGCTGGGGGAGGGGCGCCCACCGTTGCTGAGGCTTGAGTAGGTAAACAAAGCAGCCCAGAAGCTCGAACTGGTTGGAACCCACTGCAGCTCAAGGAGGCCTGCCTGCCTCTATAGACTCCATCTCTGGGGACAGGGCATAGCCAAACAAAAGGCAGCAGAAGGCTCTGCAGATTTAAATGTTCCTGACAGCTTTGAAGAGAGTAGTGGTTCTCCCAACATGGAGTTTGAGATCTGAGAATGGACAGACTGCCTCCTCAAATGGGTCTCTGACCCCCGAGTAGCCTAACCAGGAGGCACCCCCCAGTAGGGGCAGACTGACACCTCACACGGCCAGGTACCCCTCTGAGATGAAGCTTCCAGAGGAACAATCAGGCAGCAGCATTTGCTGTTTAGCAGTATTCACTCTTCTGCAGCCTCTGCTGCTGATACCTAGGCAAACAGGGTCTGGAGGGACCTCCAGCAAACTCCAACAGACCTGCAGCTGAGGGTCCTGACTGTTAGAAGGAAAACTAACAAACAGAAAGGACATCCACACCAAAACCCTATCTGTACATCACCATCATCAAAGACCAAAGGTAGATAAAACCACAAAGATGGGGAAAAAACAGAGTAGAAAAGTTGAAAATTCTAAAAATCAGAGCGCCTCTCCCCCTCCAAAGGAACGCAACTCATTGCCAGCAACAGAACAAAGTTGGACGGAGAATGATTTTGATGGGTTGAGAGAAGAAGGCTTCAGACGATCAAACTTCTCTAAGCTAAAGGAGGAAGTTCGAACCCATCACAAAGAAGCTAAAAACCTTGAAAAAAGATTGGACGAATGGCTAACTAGAAAAACCAATGTAGAGAAGTCCTTAAATAACCTGATAGAGCTGAAAACCATGGCACGAGAACTACGGGACAGATGCACAAGATCCAGATCAACTGGAAGAAAGGGTATCAGTGATTGAAGATCAAATGAGTGAAATGAAGCGAGAAGAGAAGTTGAGAGAAAAAGGAGTAAAAAGAAATGAACAAAGCCTCCAAGAAATATAGGCTATGTGAAAAGACCAAATCTACATCTGATTGGCATACCTGAAGCTGATGGGGAGAATGTAACCAAGTTGGAAAACACTCTGCAGGATATTATCCAGGAGAACATCCCCAACCTAGCAAGGCAGGCCAACATTCAAATTCAGGAAATACACAGAACGCCACAAAGATACTCCTCGAGAAGAGCAACTCCAAGACACATAATTGTCAGATTCACCAAAGTTGAAATGAAGGAAAAAATGTTAAGGGCAGCTAAAGAGAAAGGTCAGATTACCTACAAAGGGAAGCCCATCAGACTAACAGCGGATCTCTTGGCAGAAACTCTACAAGTCAGAAGAGAGTTGGGGCCATATTCAACATTCTTAAAGAAAAGAATTTTCCACCCAGAATTGCATATCCAGCCAAACTAAGTTTCATAAGTGAAGAAGAAATAAAATCCTTTACAGACAAGCTAATGCCGAAAGATTTTGTCACCACCAGGCCTGCCCTACAAGAGCTCCTGAAGGAACAACCGGTACCAGCCACTGCAAAAACATGCCAAAATGTAAAGACCACCGATGGTAGGAAGAAACTGCATCAACTAACAAGCAAAATAACCAGCTAGCATCATAATGACAGGATCAAGTTCACACATAACAATATTAACCTTAAATGTAAATGGGCTAAATGCTCCAGCTAAAAGACACAGACTGGCAAGTTGGATAAGAGTCAAGACCCATCAGTGTGCTGTATTCAGGAGATCCATCTCATGTGCAGAGACTCAAATAGGCTCAGAATAAAGGGATGGAGGAAGATCTACCAAGCAAATGGAAAACAAATTTAAAAAGGAGAGGTTGCAATCCTAGTCTCTGATAAAACAGACTTTAAACCAACAAAGATCAAAACAGACAAAGAAGGACATTACATAATGGTAAAGGGATCAATTCAACAAGAGCTAACTATCCTAAATATGTATGCACCTAATACAGGAACACCCAGATTCATAATGCAAGTCCTTAGAGACTTACAAGAGACTTAGACTCCCACACAATAATAATGGGAGACTTTAACACCCCACCGTCAACATTAGACAGATCAACGAGACAGAAAGTTAACAAGGATATCCAGGAATTGAACTCAGCTCGGCACCAAGCAGACCTAATAGACATCTACAGAACTCTCCACCCCAAATCAACAGCATATACATTGTTCTCAGCACTACATCGCACTTATTCCAAAATTGACCACATAGTTGGAAGTAAAGCACTCCTCAGCAAATGTGAAAGAACAGAAATTATAACAAACTGTCTCTCAGACCACAGTGCCATCAAACTAGAACTCAGGATTAAGAAACTCACTCAAAACTACTCAACTACATGGAAACTGAACAACCTGCTCCTGAATGGCTACTGGGTAAATAACGAAATGAAGGCAGAAATAAAGATGTTCTTTGAAACCACTGAGAACAAAGATACAACATACCAGAATCTCTGGGACACATTGAAAGCAGTGTGTAGAGGGAAATTTATAGCACTAAATGTCCACAAGAGAAAGCAGGAAAGGTCTAAAATGGACACCCTAACATCACAATTAAAAGAACTAGAGAAGCAAGAGCAAACACATTCCAAAGCTAGCAGAAGGCAAGAAATAATTAAGATCAGAGCAGAACTGAAGGAGATAGAGACACAAAAAACCCTTCAAAAAATCAATGAATCCAGGAACTGGTTTTTTTAAAAGATCAACAAAATTGTTAGACTGCTAGCAAGACTAATAAAGAAGAAAAGAGAGAAGAATCAAATAGACACAATAAAAAATGATAAAGGGAATATCACCACTGACCCCACAGAAATACAAACTACCATCAGAGAATACTCTAAATACCCCTTTGCAAATAAACTAGAAAACCTAGAGGAAATGGATAAATTCTTGGACACATACACTCTCCCAAGACTAAACCAGGAAGAAGCTGAATCCCGGAATAGACCAATAACAGGTTCTGAAATTGAGGCAATAATTAATACCCTACCAACCAAAAAAAGTCCAGGACCAGACAGATTCACAGCCAAATTCTACCAGAGGTACAAGGAGGAGCTGGTACCATTCCTTCTGAAATTATTCCAATCAACAGAAAAAGAGAGACTCCTCCCTAACTCATTTTATGAGGCCAACATCATCCTGATACCAAAGCCTGGCAGAGACACAACAACAAAAAAAAGAATTTTAGACCAATATCCCTGATGAACATCGATGCAAAAATCCTCAATAAAATACTGGCAAACCAAATCCAGCAGCACATCAAAAAGCTTATCCACCATGATCAAGTAGGCTTCATCCCTGGGATGCAAGGCTGGTTCGACATATGCAAATCAATAAACGTAATCCAGCATATAAACAGAACCAAAGACAAAAACCACTTGATTATCTCAATAGATGCAGAAAAGGCCTTGACAAAATTCAACAGCCTTTCATGCTAAAAACTCTCAATAAATTCGGTATTGATGGAACATACCTCAAAATAATAAGAGCTATTTATGACAAACCCACAGCCAATATTGTACTGAATGGGCAAAAACTGGAAGCATTCCCTTTGAAAACTGGCACAAGACAGGGATGCCCTCTCTCACCACTCCTATTCAACATAGTGTTGGAAGTTCCAGCCAGGGCAATCAGGCAGGAGAAAGAAATAAAGGGTATTCAGTTAGGAAGAGAGGAAGTCAAATTATCCCTGTTTGCAGATGACATGATTGTATATTTAGAAAACCCCATTGTCTCAGCCCAAAATCTCCTTAAGCTGATAAGCAACTTCAGCAAACTCTCAGGATACAAAATTAATGTGCAAAAATCACAAGCATTCCTATACACCAATAACACACAAGCAGAGAGCCAAATCATGAGTGAACTCCCATTCACAATAGCTTCAAAGAGAATGAAATACCTAGGAATCCAACTTACAAGGGATGTGAAGGACCTCTTCAAGTAGAACTACAAACCACTGCTCAATGAAATAAAAGAGGACACAAACAAATGGAAGTACACTCCATGCTCATGGATAGGAAGAATCAATATCATGAAAATGGCCATACTGCCCAAGGTAATTTATAGATTCAGTGACTTTAAGCTACCAATGACTTTTCTCACAGAATTGGAAAAAACTAAAGTTCATATGGAACCAAAAAAGAGCCCACATTACCAAGACAATCTTAAGCCAAAAGAACAAAGCTGTAGGCATCATGCTACCTGACTTCAAACTATACTACAAGTCTACAGTAACCACAACAGCATGGTACTGGTACCAAAACAGAGATGTAGACCAATGGAACAGAACAGAGCCCTCAGAAATAATACCACACATGTACAACCATCTGACCTTTGACAAGCCTGACAGAAACAAGAAATGGGGACAGGATTCCCTATTTAATAAATGGTGCTGGGAAAACTGGCTAGTCATAAGTAGAAAGCTGAAACTGGATCCCTTCCTTACACCTTATACAAAAATTAATTCAAGATGGATTAAAGACTTAAATGTTAGACCTAAAACCATAAAAGCCCTAGAAGAAAACCTAGGCAATACCATTCAGGGCATAGGCATGGGCAAGGACTTCATGTCTAAAAGCAATGGCAAAAAAGGCCAAAATTGACAAATGGGACCTAATTAAACTAAAGAGCTTCTGTGTGGCAAAAGAAACTACCATCAGAGTGAACAGGCAACCTACAGAATGGGAGAAAAATTTCGCAATCACTCATCTGACAAAGGGCTAATATCCAGAACCTACAAAGAACTCAAACAAACTTACAAGAAAAAATCAAACGACCCCATCAAAAAATGGGCAAAGGATATGAACAGACACTTCTCAAAAGAAGACATTTATGCAGCCAACAGACACATGAAAAAATCCTCATCATCACAGGTCATCAGAGAAATGCAAATCAAAACCACAATGAGATACCATCTCACACCAGTTAGAGTGGCCATCATTAAAAGTCAGGAAACAACAGATGCTGGAGAGGATGTAGAGAAATAGGAATGCTTTTACACTGTTGGTGGGACTGTAAACTAGTTCGACCATTGTGGAAGATAGTGTGGTAATTCCTCAAGGATCTAGAACGAGAAATACCATTTGACCCAGCCATCCCATTACTGGGTATATTCTCAAAGGATTATAAATCATGGTGCTATAAAGACCCATGCACACATATGCTTATATGCACTATTCACAATAGCAAAGACTTGGAACCAACCCAAATGTTCCTCAATGACAGACTGGATTAAGAAAATGTGGCACATATACACCACGGAATACTATGGAATACTATGCAGCCATAAAAAAGGGTGAGTTCATGTCCTTTGTAGGGAGATCGATGCAGCTGGAAACCATCATTCTCAGCAAACTGTCACAAACAGAAAACCAAACACCACATGTTCTCTCTCATAGATGGGATTCGAACAATGAGAACACTTGGACACAGGAAGGGGAACATCACACACTGGGGCCTGTCATGGGGTGAGGGGAGCAGGGAGGGATAGCATTAGGAGATATACCTAATGTAAATTACGAGTTAATGGGTGCAGCACACCAACATGGCACATGTATACCTATGTAACAAACCTGCACATTGTGCACATGTACCTTGGCACTCAAAGTATAATAAAAAAGAAAAAGAAAAGAAAAATGGTGGCTAGCGAAACAGGGGAGGCATTGGCGTCTCCAGTAATTAGATGGCTTGGCATAACGCCAAGCTCACCTTTTCTCCTGGCTCACCTGCCCATGGCCACACAGCAAGCCTCATGGAAACTGGACATGAGATCTTTAAAAATCCAAGATCCTCAGTCTCTGCTCTTCTAGATAACATGGAAAATAAAATCAAATTTGGGATGCATTTTTTCATAATGAAATTTTTATTAACATTACTTCCTCAAAAGTACCAGGTGTGTTTTAGATAAAGGAGAAAGCTGACATAAGAGCTGGAATTAATGTGGATGGAGAGGGACAGATTGACTCTTGAAATATAGTTGGTTTTAGGGTTTGTTAGGAGTTAGTTCTTAAACTTGATTTTTTTCAGGACCTAAAGGTTTTATAAACTTAATTTTTTTGAGAACCTGAATTAGCCTCAGAACCAACTAATGGTAATAAAAGTAGTAGATCAATATGTTGATCAATATGCCAGTTTATTAATTTACAGTTCTAGAGATTTAGGGCACTCCCAGCTTCCTGTCAGAAGATAGCTGAGAGGCCACACTGGCATCAGAAGTTAATGAACACAGAGCACAAGGAAGTATATTTTTTCTTCCGGTGTTGGGAGACACATGCTTTATTATTTTTTTACTGTTCTAGTGATAGAGGCGAGCGACAGAGAAATTCTAGGCAGATGGGCAGGTCCTGATGAAACCCCACCTTCAAGTCAAATTAGCCTGAAACTCACCGCCCAAAGTGCGAACTAATATTCCTGTTTGCCCACCATCTCCTGATTGGTTCTTTCTGAGTAATGCCTTTTTACCAATCAAATGTTACCTTTTCCAAAACTACCTACGGCCCGCCCCACCCCCATTCTGTGCTTATAAAGACCCCAGATTCAATTGGTAGAGAGGAGAGATGGCTGGACTTCAGGGAAGAGGTGGTCAGACTTCAGGAAAGACTAAGTGCCCTGTCCATCCCCTCTCCAACTCCCCTCTCCACTGAGAGCCATTTCCATCACTCAATAAAAGTATCTGCCTTCACCATCCTTCAAGTATCTGTGCAACTGCATTCTTCTTGGACAAGAGCTTGGGAGCCACCAAGTGCAAGCACCCAAAAAGGCTGTCACACTGGCCCTTTGCCCTTGCTGGTGGAGGGCACCCACCCCACGTGACAAGGCAGGGGGCCAACTGAGCTGTTAACTCACAGCCATCTGCAGACTGCATAGCTGAGAAAGCATTGTAACATTCCCTTTGGGGCTTTGGAGTCACAGGCACCCCCACACGGAGCTTGCTCCTGCTGGCACCCAGAGTGGCCGGCTGGATCCCACACTCACTCACATGCTCTCTCCCACAAGGGGTTTAGTGCGGCAGGCCAAGTAAATGGGGAACCCCTGTCACAAGTCTCCCACAAGGGGTTTAGTGCGGCAGGCCAAGTAAATGGGGAACCCCTGTCACAAGTCTCATGAAGGGGCTGAGAAAAATCCTGAATCACTAGTAATAGAATAATTATTTTCATTTTTATCCTTACTCCAGCAAACACAAAAATTTTCACTGACTTCCTTTTCCACCTGCCTTGGCCTCTCAAAGTGTCAGGATTACAGGCATGAGCCGCTGCGCCCAACCAGACTTCCTTTTGCAAGACTCCGAGCAGAACAACCCCATTTCTTCCATGATCAAGTTCTTGCTTTGGTTATGCTCATACAACTGAGTTAGGCTCCAGCTTTCACATCCACCTCCTACCTCTGCCTAGCCACTTTAATTGGGTTACTGCAGCCCTTGTCCTTCCTGCTTTGTCTGGGGAGAATAGATCTTAACCACAGATGTCAAATTTACTAGTTTTAAGCCTTGGAAATTCCCTTCATCTTACAGTTCAAAGGATACCTCTTTACAAGACCTCCTACTTTATTACATTTCTAACTAAGAATAATTTAATTATTTTTCCCAAATACACCATCAATTTGGGGCAGAGGGAGAATTATATCAAATATTTTTTCTTATAACTTTTAAACTAGGAGCAAACAAATACTTCAAAGACATTAAAAGTAAAGTCTAATTTTTAAAAGAAAGGTTAGGCCAGATGCAGTGGCTCACACATATAATCCCGGTACTTTGGGAGGCCAAGGTGGGAAGATTGCTTGGGCTCAGGAGTTTGACACCAGCCTGGGAAACACTGTAAGACCTCATCGCTATAAAAAATTTTAAAAATTAGCTGAGCATGGTGGCATATGTCTGTAGTCCCAGCTACTCAGGTGGCTGAGTTAGGAGGATCACTTGAACCCAGGAGTTCAAGACCAGCCTGAGCAAAATAGGAAGACGCTGTCTCTACAAAAAATATACATATATTGTTTTAAATTAGTTAGGTGTAGTAGCTTGTGCCTGTAGTTCCAGCTTCTCAGGAAGCTGAGGTGGGAGGATCACTTGGGCCTGGAAGGTCAAGGCTGCAGTGAGCTATGATTGCACCACTGCACTCCAGCCTGGGTGACAGAGCAAGACCTTGTCTTAAAAAAAAAAAAAAAAAAAAGTGTTTGAAGAAGAAAAAGGGAGTTAAAAAAGAATAGATTATGCAACATTGATCTCATCTGTCTTTGTTCTGTATCTGGGAAGATACGCTTATAATTGACATTATCAGCGCTAAATTGAACAGACTTTTTAGTTTTAGGAGCTAGACTGCAGACCTAAAGGACATTTGCATTGAAAGGGAGTCCCTAAGGAAGTCATTGAAGGCTATTACAGTAATTCAGCTGCCAGGCAATGTTGGCCTGGACTAACTAAGATGTTGACTGCAGTAGGTTAGGTTCTGTGGAAGCAGACTCTGAGCCTGACATTTTTGCAGAGGAAGTTTATTGGGGTAGAGTGCTTTTAGGAACAATGTGTGTGAAGGAGTGAAAGAAACAAATAGGGCCGGGCATGGTGGCTCACACCTGTAATCCCAGCACTTCTGGAGGCCCAGGCAGGTGGATCACAAGGTCAGGAGATGGAGACCATCCTGGCTGACACAGTGAAACCCCATCACTACTAAAAATACAAAAAAAAAAAAAAAAATTAGCTGGGTGTAGTGGCGAGCACCTGTAGTCCCAGCTACTCAGGAGGCTGAGGCAGGAGAACAGCATGAACCCGGGAGGCAGAGCTTGCAGTGAGCCAAGATAGCACCACTGCACTCCAGACTGGGCGACAGAGCAAGACTCCGTCTCAAAAAAAAAAAAAAGCAGCACCAGCAAATAGGACAGAGAAAGAAATGGCACTGCAGTGCAATTATAACAAAGGCTTTAGTCAAAATCCATGGGGAGGCCTGGAGCTAGATGACCCTTCTAAGATGTCCTGAATTTTAAAAAGAATGCTGGGGGTGATTCCTGGGAAGGGATCACTTCTGGAATCTAGGGGAACGATGACCTCCCTCCTGAAGTGGAATCTGGGCAGAATACCACAACATCCCTGTTAGTTCTTGTACTGCTCATCTCTGCATATCTCCCTCCCCTACTACCCTTTTGAGAGTTCCCCTTAGCCAGCACCTCTCCTAGTCAAAGTGGATTACCTCCTGGTGTGACCCAAGCTCCCTTATCCTTGAGAGTTCGGAACCTCTAGTCCACATGCCCTGATTCTCAGTGTCTGCTCTACATGGCTGACCATCTTCCATTTAAATTGGGCAGGGATTGCATGAGACACCCTAGTGGATCACTTCGATGCCAGATGTGTGCCCTCCTACCACCACTGTGTGACAGCCCCGCCTCCTCCTGGTGATCCTGGTGGGTTACCTCTGCCATGGTGGTAGCTTCTTTCCTCGCCTGCTTGTCTCTGCACAAGTGACTAGGTGACAGTGTAAACGGACCCAGATTCAGCTGCTCACCATGCAAAAGCCAGACAGAGGACTGAAGGGAGGAAAAGCAGGTTTAAATGGAGAGCCAGCAAACCAAGAAGATGGTGAACTAGTGTTCTGAAGTACCACCTTAAATTTTAAATTTTACCTTAGGACTTTGAAAGGGAAACTGGGTATGGGAGACATGCAGGCAGAGTGCAGGTTCAGAATCTGTATGTCTTGTTTCGAGGGCTTTCTTAGATCATCACTTTTCTCAAGGTCTAGTTGGCATTGTCTTAACCCACCCGCCCTCCACCTTGGTGGTGGTGGTGGACTAATTGTTCATGACTCCCCTTAAGCAGGAGAATTCCACAATGGAAGCTCCATTCCTGGTTTGTTTCAAGATTAGCCTCTGGGATTTCTCAAGCAAAAGCATAATTAGATAAGCATGCACTGTCAGAGGGGAGTGCCAAGAGAGGGAAGGAAGGAAGAGATGAGAGGGGAGGGAAGCAAGAAGAAAGTGGGCACTTTTTAAAACTCAGGTTCCTGGTTACAAACTCCCCCACTGTTGAGTTGTATTCCATCTCTATGGAATAAGGATGGCATATTCATCTGGCTACTTCCTGCTGAAAAACAGCATAGTTAGGGGGCCATGGAATGGAACCTGTCTTCCTGGAGTTGAAAGTATTTGTGAGTCCCTGGACTTACAGAAGACATCTGCTGGAGCATCATAGTGAGTGTGTGACAGCAATACAGCCCACAGCAGAAGAATAAACGTATCCCTATAATCATGGCTAAAGTTGTCAGAGGCATTTGAACCAGAGCAGCTCCATCTTGAGTAGGGGCTGTGTAAAATAAGGCTGGGACCTACTGGGCTCCATTCCCAGGAAGTTAGGCATTTTTAGTCACAGGATGAGATAGGAGGTCAGCACGAGATACAAGTCATAAAGACCTTGCCGATAGATAAAACAGGATGTGATAAAGAAGCCAGCCAAAACCCACCAAAACCAAGATGGCAGTGAAAGTGACCTCTAGTAGTCCTCACTGCTCATTATATGCTAATTATAATGCATTAGCATGCTAAAAGACACTCCCACCAGCCATGACAGTTTGCAAATGCCATGGCAACATTTGGAAGTTACCCTATAGTGTAAAAAGGGGAGGGATCCTCAGTTCCAGAAAGTCTCTGCCCCTTTCCCAGAAAACTTATGAATATTCCACCCTTTGTTTAGCATATAATCAATAAATAACTGTAAGGATACTCAGCTGAGCAGCCCGTGCTACTGCTCTGACTATGGAGTAGCCATTCTTTTATTCCTTTACTTTCTTCATAAACTCGCTTTCACTTTATGGACTCACCCTGAATTCTTTCTTGTGCAAGGTCCAAGAACCCTCTCTTGGGGTCTGGATCAAGACCCCTTCCTGGTAACAAAATTATGAGCAACTTTTTTTTTTCTTCACCAGGAGGGGCCTATCCTAGATCATGAAGAGGGCCATTGATTTAAGGACACTGTGGGATCAGACATAGCATTAATTTGCTTGTGCCTGTCTTGTAGGGTTGAGCATGTATTTCCAGAGTTATCCGGAATGTACACACAGTATTCAGTCTTAATTATAGTGCACATTCCCTGCTGTCAATTGTACCCAGAGCTCCTGTGGGGACAACATGGCAGGTTAGCTAAACATATATGTGACAGGTTATAGGAGAAGCTATTAATATGCATGAAAGTGTATTCATGACATGTATCAAACAAATATGCATGTAACATGACCCATGTTCCCTTTGGGGTGGAGACTTAACATTTAAATCTATTACAATTAGGCCCTATATGTCTAAAGTTCTTTTCAGCCAGACACAGTGGCTCACGCCTGTAATCCCAGCACTTTGGGAAGCCGAGGCAGTGGATCACGAGGTCAGGAGATCGAGACCATCCTGGCTAACAAGATGAAACCCCGTCTCTACTAAAAAATACAAAAAAATTAGCCAGGCATGGTGGCGTGCTCCTATAGTCCCAGCTACTCGGGAGGCTGAGGCAGGAGAATGGCATGAACCCAGGAGGCAGAGCTTGCAGTAAGCCAAGATTGTGCCACTGCACTCCAGCCTGGGCGACAGAGAGAGAGACTCTGTCTCAAAAAAAAAAAAAAAGTTCTTTCCGGGACACAAAGGCATACAAGTGCACAATTTCTCTAAACAGGCCGGAACTAGTGCATACTCATGATCTCTTATTAGGAGAAAGTTACTAAAATCAGTCTCTTGTCTAATTAAAGCTGTAGTTATGGCTGGCAGAGCCGGGGCTGGGGGTCACTTCGTATCTAATGGGGTGCCATGTTTGTAACCAGACCCAGGTTTGGCTGCTCACCACTTGAAAGCCAAACATGAGAAGTGAGGGTGGTGGAAGGAAAAATAACCAAGTTGTAAAGACCAGCTCCACAAGCCTGCTAGCACTTGCTTAAAGCCAACTTTTCCTTCCACCAACTCTCACCTCTCATGTCTGGCTTTCTAGCAGTGAGCAGCTGAACCTCGGTCCAGTTACAACAGCAACAGCTTAAAGTTGAATGGGACTCTTGCTGTCTCTGCTGATGGAAGTATTCCCCCTGTGGAAACCAGGATCTTTAGATCTACAGAGCCTAAAGCTGCAAGAGTAAGAAGAACAAATTCTCCAAGTGAGTCATTGGTAAAGATGGTAAGTGGGGCCACTTCTGTTTCTACTTATTGGTTCTCAGTTTCATGTATTCCACCCATTGGGGCCACATAACCACAATAGTGGTCATTGATTTAGGGTGTACTCCACATCCTAAGGGATGCTACCCCATCCTCAAAGAATATTATTTCCAAGCTTGCATCTCAGCTGTACTTTTAAAGGACCATCCAATTGCACTATCAAGTCACTAGCTTCTACAGTATGTGATAGGATCAGTGGGTCCCATGGTCATGTGTTTGGTGAATCAGACACACGATAAATCCTTGACGACGCTGTTGGCTGAAGCTATGCAAGTAGAAAAGGCAAAACCCTAGAAGATGTGTCAATTCTAGTCAAGATAAACAACTGCTCCCATCTAGAGTGGAAGGGGCCCAGCGTGAACAACCAGCCATCAGAGGGATGACTGCCCTCCTTAAGGGATGGGTATTGTATCAGGGCTCACCATTGCTTTCTGTTGCACTCAGGTTAAATATTTGGCAGCATAAGTAAGTAGCTAGATCACTCTTGGTGAATGGAATCTTTCTACATGTAGTCTGTGCTGCCAGCATAGCTATTCCTCTCATGCACCCAATTTTGCCAGCACAGGAGTGGCCATGGAAGAAGATGGCTGATGTCAACTAGACTACTACTTGTTTGGACCACTACCAATGATTCGGACTACTGGGTTGTTGAGTGCCTCCTCCACAGCATATACTCTCTGGTGAGCATGAACGTGCACTCAAAGATCTTTACATTCCATTCCCACTCCTGGAGATCCGTTCATGTGCCTCTACCCTTGTCCCCAGTCTTTTCTTTCTCCTAGGCCCCTGACCAACTAGCCCAGCCATTTGCTATTCCCCTGAGTCCATGTTTTTTTCTGGCCTCTGTTCTCTTTCCACATAAAGTGGATGACCTGATAGCCTGACGTTTGCCTCTCTCTGATTTCCCTCACTACTGTCTTAAAGGCCACCAGCACGGGGCTGCATTGCTGCAGCAGCCCATTAATGGTTTGCATATACATATTGAACCAACCCATCTTGAGCCGAACTTGGCTTTTTTCCTCCTCCATCAGTTGGTTATAAGGGATTCACCCCTCACCCTATTGGCCATCTGCGTGAGCTGAGGAAAGGTCCTCGTGTGACAGTAGTGAATGACATGGGAGGGTCTGCACCCCCTGCTCATACAGTCTGTGTAGGTCCTCTGTGCCACTTCCATCTTAGGATGGATTCCTGCTAGGCCCCCTCAGACATGTGGCTTAGTGTCTGACAAGTTCTGTGATCAAATACTCTTTACCAAGCCCCAGTGGCAAACCAGGAGCTGTTTCTAAATAGTATGTAATTCTCTGTTGCAAATATATAAACTGTAGCATATAGTTCTCTGTTACCTTACTCCAGAACCCTATGAGTGTACATTGTGATTCTCCAGTTAGGTTTACCATAAACTCTATATAGCATTTTTTCTCAATCACAGATAATTTGAATATCAGGTTGCATGGACCAAGTGACAAGACTGCTTATATCACAGCCTGGACTGGCTGTGGAGCTATTTTCTCCTCTGGGTCCTACTCAATGCTGGTAGCTTTCCATGTGTCTTGGCAAATGGGCCAGAATAATGTTCCCATGAATGGACTATGCTGATCTCAGAACCCAGGTTGATCATATAGGGCATATGATTCCTTTTGAGTCCTTTAATTTGAAGGTGATATCCCAGCAGGCTCCTGAATCTTGATAGGGTTTATCTCTCACTAGACTTCCCAATTCTTGCTCATCCAGTCTGATCAACATAATGTCATCAATGTCGTGGATTAATGTAATGTTCTGCAGCATGTCCAGAAGGTTCAGCTTTCTTCAGACTATATTTTGACAGAGGGCAGAGAATTAACATAACCTTGGGGCAAGCCTACAAATGCAAAGGATTATTCACCTCACGAATGCAAACTACTTCCGGTGCTCATTTTCTGCAGAGGTGGATGAGAATAGACTTGCCAGAGTGGCTGTATGTCATGTACCTGATACAGTGTTAATTTGCTCTAGGAAAGATACCACATTTGTATGCTTTTTATAGGGGCCTGACTGAAACCCACCTTTTTAAAAATTATAACTGAGGAAATTATGACAGTGAAAGAGATCAGACCCAACTGACTCCATCTTGCTTCTAACCTTTAAGCTGTCCTTGTTCATTCCTGGGCATAGGCCAAGCTAATCTTGGGAAGGAATTTAGTTTATGATTTGACTCTGAAACAAAATTGATACTAGGCTTTTCCCTAAAAAACCTACTTCTTGCCTAGGAACCAGTCTGCCTTTGTAGGACTAACAAACCAGCTACAAGATTAGAAATTACAGTTTAGGGGTCATGCAGCCTCCAGCTGTGAGTGTCTGAGCCTCCCCAAATTGCTCCTGAGGATAACATCATTATTATAAAACCTAAGATCAGTGCTTGAGATATTTTGCAGCCCCTGTGCTCCCTGGATCAGCTGACATCACCCAAACCAATAATCTGGCTCAACCATTTCTGCCATCCCATCCAGAAACAGAAGACAGCAGGAAAAACTCACTTCCACCCCGATTCCATCTCCAACCTGACCAGTCAGCACTCCTCACTTCCCGAGACCCTATCTGCCAAATTATCTTTAAAAACTCTGATCCTCAAATGCTCGGAGAGACTGATTTGAGTAATAATAAAACTCCAGTCTCCCACACAGCCGGCTCTATGTGAATTACTCTTTCTCTGATGCAATTCCCCTGTCTTGGTAAATCGGCTCTGTCTAGGCAGTGAGCAATGTGAACCTGTTGGGTGGCTGGATGATTAGTGAATCAGTTGGAATATGGAGGCCACAAACCCTCTCCTTTATGTCTCTTCTAGTCCCCACAGGATATATTAATAGGATTGTTTGTGATTTACCAACTTGGCTGGAAGTGGGGAGAAATCTCATAGATTTCCACTTGGCCTTCCCCAGTGTGGTTGATTAACTAGTTGGTTCACCTAACTGCCAAATATGTCCATTCTGCTTATATGCTTAAGGACATGGGAAATAACCATGGGACAATTCTCTGACCCAATGAGCCCACCATGAGACCTGCACCAGGACTTCCTTAGCTGGTCCCCATATGGCCTCCTCACCCTCCATTCTCCCTGGTGGTGGCTTGGGTGTCCAATATCAATTAGCTCAGGCCTTGTGTCTGTGTCCAACCAGTCCTCAAAGTTTCTGGATATTGCCTTTGGCCCATAGGTCCTGTGGGGAAGGCTAAATAAATATAATCATAGCATATACATTGCTGTGGTGTTGCAAGGTTCTTCTGAGGGCCCAGCTCTTCTTTCAGCCACCAAGTTCTAGGTCTGAAAACTGACCCAGGTGTAGAAACTAGACAACAGATTGTGACTTTTTATGAGAGTGCTTCCCTCAGACTCCTTGATTGTATAGATTGAGTGAGACCCTTGGTGGCTGCCCACGTATCTATCTTGACCTTCAGAATGCCATGTTCTATTAACAATTGTCACATTCTCTCTGGATCAGGCTGCCCTGGCTGCCACTCCAACCTTGTTCCTTATTACAGTAATTATAAACACCTGGTTTCTGATGCCATGTGCTTCCTGGCCTCTGTTAATTTGAAACCCCATCATCCTGTGGCTATAGGGAAAGCTAGTTCTATAAGAGCATTTGCTAGTCTCAGCCCTGGTATGCAAAGGATGGCCACCACTGAGCTTCTTCAGTAATGCTGGTGCCCCTCTCATCAACACATTTTTTATCACTTTGCTAGTCAAAGTATTCTTTCTAGGCCTCCATCCTATGAAACGTAATTGGCTAGTGGGTTTTCTCACTTTATATAAAATGCCTTTGAAGGGCCCAGAGAAGTTATCAAGCCCACTTCTCTGGGCCTTTGGTCCCTTTCTCTATCACTTGCCATGGCAATTCTGGCATTTCTGCTTCACTTAGTATGGGCTGGTGATTTTTCCTAGCTTCTAAGAATCAACCTAGCAGCATATTTGCATATAGGAACTTCGATAAGGACATGGGAGGGTTCCCTGACCCCCCTTGCAGGACGCGCAATGGGGTGTGGCTTGTCTGTTTGGCCACAGCCACTGCTCAAACCCCTTATGGGAGGGGGAGCACACAGACAGGCAGGTGCAGGAGCTGGGGCGAGCGCTTATGGGCTCTGGCCCCACAGCAGCATCTAAGGGTGGATGCCTGGGACCCCTGAAGCCCAGGTGGGCATGTGTTACAGTGTGCTCTTTTAGCTTTGCCATCCACTGATAGCTTAAGTATTAAACAGCTTAGTAGACCCTCTGCCTTTTCACAAGGGCAGAGGGCCAGTGTGACAGCTTTCTGTATCCTGAGCTCTTGTCTAGTGTTCTGAAAGAATCAGGTGACACACAAACTTGGAGGATGGTGAATGCAGGGGTTTTATTGGGTGGTGGAAGTGGCTGTCAGTGGGATGGATGGGGAGCTGGAAAGGGGATGAAGTAGGAAGGTGATCTTTCCATGGAGTTTGGCTGTCCTGAGGCTGATTTCCTCTCCAGCTGTCCCCAGCTGAACTCCTCCCAATGTTCCTTCTCTTCTCTCCTTCTCTGCTGCTCTTCTGTTCATCTGCTCATCTACTCCTGGAGCTGGGGGTTTGGGGTTTATATGGGTACAGGATAACCAGGTGTGGCAGGCCAAAAGGCAACTTTTGAACATGAAAACAGGATTGTAGCCGGGTGCGGTGGCTCAAGCCTGTAATCCCAGCACTTTGGGAGGCCGAGACGGGTGGATCACGAGGTCAGGAGATCGAGACCATCCTGGCTAACACGGTGAAACCCCGTCTCTACTAAAAATACAAAAACTAGCTGGGCGAGGTGGCGGGCACCTGTAGTCTCAGCTACTCGGGAGGCTGAGGCAGGAGAATGGCATAAACCCGGGAGGCGGAGCTTGCAGTGAGCTGAGATCTGGCCACTGCACTCCAGTCCGGGCGACAGAGCGAGACTCCGCCTCAAAAAAAAAAAAAAAAAAAAAAAAAAAGAAAACAGGATTGCCTGTTCCCATTTAGGGCCATGGGTATCCAGGCTTGAGGGTGGGGCCTTTACTGAGGAACTGTCCTCTTCTACCCAGTATTTCCCTGTCTCCTGTCTATATCAACAGGATATTCATCTTGTATCATAGAAGAATGTCCTCATATTAATAAACTCTCTATTGTCCAACTTTATGTTCTATTTCTCTAGATTCAGTGCCCTCCAGATCCCATCCCATATATATCCTCTCTGCTTCTGCCAGTACATGCTGGCTAGGCCCTATAGCTTCTTTGATGTATGGTCTCCTTCTCCCTCAGGGGACCCAGTACATTCCTGGCCTGGTTATGTTGTGGCTTGACCATAGTTTTTAGCCATGCAGGGAGGTGGGAGTAGGTTATGGAAGGGATGAGGAATCTTTCAGTTGTCTTCAAGCAGAGGGGTATGGGTCACATCTGTAGGCCAGTGTTTGGAGGACCTGGGGTTTCAAGAACCTCAAGTTGAACTGTAATGCAGTTATGACAGAGATTTCAGCCAATCTCACAGACAGCTCTAGAACTGCCATGATTCCCATCTCAAGTCTCCTTCCCAGCTGGGGCCTTGGCATAGTGGACTCGTCTAAATTGAGAGTTCAGTCTTCTCTGGAGCTCCACTCCCTTCGGAGCCTCAGCTGCTTCTGCCCTCTGGTTGAAGACGACGACGATCTCTTTATATGCTACCAAGGAGGCCTGTTGGACTTTGACACTTTGTCCTCTGCAAAGAGTAACTGCTCTCGGCCTTTTGCTGTCTTTCTCCAGGGCAACCATAGCCCTCAACCTGTGAGGAGTGAAGGAAGCACTTTGGGCAGAGGGGGAAGGTGAACTGCAATGCAGTCACCACAGAGGCCTCAGCCAATCCCATGGGAAGTTCTGGGTCTCTGATGGTCCTTTGGAGTTGTGTCGATTTGAGGTACAGGGGCTGGGGCCACCACCGCCAGCATTGATTAGTTATGGAATGTGGGCTGCCCCCAGGAGGAGATTTAACCTTGGATGAATCCGTTTCCTTTGGATGGAGGGCAATCCCTGGGGAGGGACTTAACTTTGTGCAGTCAAGGGGAATGAGCATCTCATCATAAAGGAAAATCTGGGTGGCTGAATGGCACATGGCATGCATTACATTGACACTGGGAATAAAGAGAGGGGGCTAGGGATAGGAAAATGATTTCTGGAAGAAAAATTGACAGGATATGCTGATCTCATAGCATCTGAATGAAGATAAGGTTCTTTCATTCAAGAAACATTTAATACCTTCCCTAGGCTCAGCCCTGTGTGAGATGCAGCTTGTGGACTTGAAAGGTTCTTCACCTCAGGGGAGCTCAAATTGGAAGCCATATGCCAAAGAAAGAGTGGAGACAGTGTCCAGATCTCAATATGCTGCAATGTGAATGGGAGGATGTGGCTAAAAAGACAAGACAATCCTTCTTGGATGGACCTTTTCATGAGCTCTTCAGCTCCCGTTTTTCCTCTCTAGAGACACCCAAATCCTTGGTTTAAAACGAGGCAACTTCTTCCTTGAGGACTTCGAAGTACAGTACTAGCATCAGTGCCTACCCTGCTTCTTGTACCTGTCCCTTATCAATAATCTCTCTCTCTCTCTCTCTCTTTCACACACACACACACACACACACACACACACACACTCATAGAGGCGCGCGCGCACACACACACACACAGTGAATTACACTGCACGTGAGGACTAGAGAGGCAAATTAGGGACAGTTGAGAGAATCCCATGGTAGGGAGTGCTTCTAGCCTCACACATGACAGCAATGTGCCCAGGAGTGGCTTTTCTTTCTGTTCGTGAAGGAAATGAGCACCCCAGAGTCAGGAAGGCTCCCAAATCTGCAAATCAAGTCCTAGGACAAGGACAGCAGGGGCTCCGCCTCTCTGGTGCACCTTGCGTGAACGGCCACAAGATGGCAGCAGGAGCTCAGCCGACGCTGGCGAGAGCCTGAGGGTGGGGTGCTGGGGTCAGAGGAATGGAAAAGTGACCCCCAAGACATGCGCGCATCCCAAAAGAGAGGTGAGAAAGGAAAAATCAATGAATGAAGGGCTCTTAGGACCTGTTTAAGCCAGGAGTTTGCACACTACTGGCAACTGGCCGTTTCTCGTGCACACATCTATTGCGTGACTCCTATACTTCTGTGCATTTGCCACGTGTAAGTTCTTTCTCCTGGTTAAATACGACCCCTGCCACCCTAAACTTTACCATCACAATCGCCGGTGGAAATATCCTGGGTATTGCAGAATCTGTGTGCAAAGTGCACTGACTCTCACGAGAGGCTGCACGCGGGGCTGTAAGGATGACTCTGGATGTGCCTTCAGCCACTAACCCTTTCCTCTCAGGGGACAGCGAGGTGAGGGCAGCCTGTAGAGAACAAAGAGCAAACTGCCCTGCTTCCGTCCGCACAGAGAGGGACCGCTGACGGCGACAAGGTGACTGCGCTGCAGCGAAGGACGCCTAGCGTCTGGTGTTTTTTTGTTTTGTTTTGTTTTGTTTTGTTTGTATTTTTTAGTAGAGACAGGGTTTCACCGTGTTAGCCAGGATGGTCTCGATCTCCTGACTTCGTGATCCGCCCGTCTCGGCCTCCCAAAGTGCTGGGATTACAGGCTTGAGCCACCGCGCCCGGCCAGTGTCTGGTGTTCTAATATGCCACAATGATCGTTTGTGTCCTGGGTCACGAGGACATCACAGGCAGCCAGCCTCTGGGTGCAGGGGCCTCAGTGCTGCGGACACACACTCAGGTGAGGGATGTGTGCACACACCCAATCTTAATGAGGACAACTGATAGAAATTACAAGGGAGATTTCTTTTTTCTTTTTTTTTTTTTGGAAGCAGAGCCTCACTCTGTAGCCCAGGCCAGTGTGCAGTAATGCAATCTCAGCTCACTGCAGCCTCTGCCTCCTGGGTTCAAGCGATTCTCCTGCCTCAGCTTTCAGAGTAGCTGGGACTACAAGCCTGCACCACCACGCCCGGCTAATTTTTGTTATTTTTTAGTAGACAGGGTTCCACCATGTTGACCAGGCTGGTCTTGAACTCCTGACCTCAGGTGATCCGCCCACTTCGGCCTCCCAAAGTGCTGGGTTTCCAGGCGTGAGCCACCGCCTCTGGCCTCTGCACCAGGTACTTTACACTGAAACTTCTCAACCTGGGCATCCTGGGCAGGACAGGTCTTTGATGTGTTGATGTGGAGCACTGTCCCGTCATATCCCTGGTCTCTACCCGCCAGATGCCAGTAGCACCAACCCACCTTCTACAAGTTGTGGTAACCAACTTTTGTCAAATTGTGGCAGGCCAGGTCTCACTAACACAGGCCTCCATAACAACTGTTTCAGTACTGATTGCGTGGTTAAGTTAAACATTAAAAGCTAAAAGAAAAAAGCTAGTGCCCTTATACAAAGGCTGGAATGTAACACAAGCCCACCAAGAGTTTTGCCCAGGCCTTTCCTGGGCCTTAAAGCATGACAGAATAATGAATTCTTAACAGGACCCTTTTAGGATTAAACGAATTTTATTGGGGGTCTGAAGAAACTCCCCAGGCCTCCACAAATAAGTTTATTGGGGGTCTAAAGGAACTCCTCAAACCTCCGTGATTTAACAGGAGACAAGATAAGGGTAATCACCCCAGCACCTGGACCCGTTTAGATGAAGTAAATTTACTGAGGCTCCAGAGGAAGGTCTTCAGGACTCAGACCTTAGTTGTAGATTAAAAGAAGTTAATCACTTATGTCTTTAAATGGATGCACACTTACATGTAGACATATAGCTTAGAAGGCTTATAAGCTCTGAAAAACTTTGTAATTTTGAGTTGGTCTGGCGATAATTTCCAGGCCTTCTCCCTGTAACCGATTGCAGAAAATAAAACCTCTCTTGCCCCCTAGTTCATCTGCATCTCGTTATTGGGTGGCGAGAAATAGCAGCCTGACCCTCAGTTTGGTCTGGGAACAAAATGTTCCCTGGGGGGGCAGAGTGGAGGGGACAAAAGCTCGCTGGTAGAGAACCAGTGAATTGACTCGATTAACTCATTTAATCCTAGAACAACCCTGATGTGGGTACTATTTCTCCTTACTTATTTAATTTATTTTTAAAAACTATGGTGAAATACACGTACACAAAATTTGCCATTGTAACCGTTTTTAAGTGTGCAGTTCAGTGGCATTAAGTGCATTCATATTGTTGTGCATCCATCCTCCCAGCCATCTCCAGAACTCTTCGTCTTGCAAAACTGAAACTTCCCTCATTAAGTAAGAACTTCCCATTTCCCTCTTCCTCCAGCCCCTGGCAAGCACCATCCTACTTTCCTTTTTTTTTTTTTTTTTTTTTTGAGACCGAGTCTTGCTCTTGTTGCCCAGGCTGGAGTGCAATGGTGTGGTCTTGGTTCCACCCTTCCACCTCCTGGGTTGAAGTGATTCTCGTGCCTCAGACTCCCGAGTAGCTGGGATTACAGGTGCACACCACCACGCCTGGCTAATTTTTGTATTTTTTAGGAGAGACAGGGTTTTTCCATGTTGGCCAGGCTAGTCTTGAATGCCTGACCTGCACCATTCTACTTTCTATCTCTATGAATTTGATGGCTCTAAGTACCTCATCTAAGTGGAATCATACAGTGTTTGTCCTTGGACTCAGCAGGATGTCTTCAGAGTTCATCCGTGTTGTAGTACGTGTCCAGATTCTCTTCCTTTGAGGCTGAATAGTATTCCATGTATGTCTAGGCCACATTTTGTTTATGCATTTCTCAGCGGGTGAACACTTGGCTTGCTTCCACCTTTCAGCTTTTGTGAATGAAGCTGCTATTAGTTCTACCTTTTGACCAATGAGAAAACTGAGACTCTTACAAGAGGTGAAGTAACTTGCTGTAAGTTCCCCAGCTAGTGAGTAGCACATGTAGATTCCAGCCAAGCAGTTGGCTTCAGAAGCTGCTGCTGAGACCTCCTAACTGCACACAGCCAGGCACCCACCCAGGCACCCACCCCCTTCTGAAGCCATCTGATAAGCCAGGACCTGTTACTGCTCTGCTGGGAGCTGAGTCAGAGATGGGGCATATTCGTGGCTGGGGAATGATTACTTCTTTGTTTTCCCCTCTTATTTTATCCCTGGAAAGCCTGGATCAAATCAGGAGATAGAGAGATTTCTTCAGTGGTGGACCCTCCACAGGAAACTCCCCACCATCCCTGTCCTCCCACCATCAGTAACCACACCATTTTCACCCAGTTGCCTGATTGGGGATGAGGTCTGGGGCTCATGTACCTCTGCATCCCAAAAGAATAGCTACTGTGCGTTCCTGTAAGTCCTCTGGTTGAGAATCTGTAAACAGACTCATTGGTAAAGTCTTTCTTGGAAGCTGACCACGTGACATGGGAATGTTCATAGTAGATGCACGTAGTCACCATGAGGAAGGGAAAGAACCCAGCCGTCCCATTGTTTTATACAGGGCTTAACAAAAATGTCTGTATAACAAAGGCTGCAAAATTTAGAAGTGAAACATTTGTGGTTTGAGTTTTTGCGTCAAGGTCCACCACACTTCCTGACAAGTCAGCTCCTTGTCTGGGTAGCACTTGGGTATCAGATCTTCAGGAGAAGCTACTGCCTCTTCAGGTCTGCAGGTTTCCAAATATCAAATTTCTAAAGCGTAGAATGCCCACAGTTTCACCACTTCCTTTGGTATCAGTGCCTTTCATTTTGAGCAAAGGCAAGCCCGGGACAGTATGAAATCTTGCCACCACCACCAACAGGAAACATAGCAATCTGTAGCTACAGTCCCCTCATCTGGAGACTGGCCTAGGTAGGCTCACTTCATACCTTCCTTACTGGATTTTGGAAGATGCTGCAATTAACACAAGGAAAGAAGGCAAGCTCTTATCTCTCCCTTCCCTTCACTCAGTAGCAGCATGTTGGTTGTAGAAACAAAGCACTCAGTTGTTCTTTCTGCTTGCAATTGTTCAGATGCAAGGGAAAAAAGTAAAAACTGAAGCTTGCTATGACGTCTGTCTTAAACCATTTTGTGCAGCTATAAACATTACTGGGTAATTCATAAAGAACAGAAATTTGTTTCTCACAGTTCTGGAGGCTGTGACGTCCCAGATCAAGGTGCCAACAGGCTTGGTGTCTGGAGAGGGTCGCCCCCAGGATGGTACCTTACACATGACATCCTCAACAGCAGGGCAATCACTGTTCCTCACAGGACAGAAATGCAGAAGAGACGGAACCCGCATCCACAAGCCCTTTTTAGACTGGCTTTAATCCACTCATGCTCCACCCTCATGAACCAAACACCTCCCGGTAAGCCCCACCACCTGATACTGTTGCATCGGGGATTAAGTTTCCAACACGTGAGTTTTGGAGGGAACAAAAACATTCTGACCATAGCAGCCTCTCCCCAACTTTACAAGAAACCTGGCATCTGACGCATTTCATAGCCTGAGTATAGGATGAGGTAATGGAGGGCCCACACCACCTACATCCTGTAAAGCCTGAGGCTCACCAAGCTGCACAGGAGAGTATCAACACAGAGGACACCTCCCACTGTTGTTCTCTTGTCTCATGACTCAAACAGCCCCTCCCTTTCAGCCCAAGACATTGAGCCATCCAGGGCTTGCTGTGGTATAATACAAAATAATTATTTGGTCGTGGTCCCTGGTTCCTGACACAGCGCCTCAAAATCCTTGGAATTGATTGCCCTGTATGCTAATGAGATGAATCATGGAGAGGCCCTAGATAACTCCAGAATGGGGGCTGGTCACTAGAAAAATCAACCATGTGATTAGAGGGTCAGAACTTTCAGCCCCGCCTCCTCACTCCTGACCTTCAAGGAGGGAAAAGGGATTGGAGATTAAGTCCAGTCACCAAATGGCCAATGATTTCATCAATCATGCCTGCATAATTCAGGCCTTGACAGAGCAAGAAAGAGGTCAAAACCTGAGTTACTACCTTTAAAGGGCTTAATTTCCATGTAGGAAAGTAAGAGAAGCACAGCAGCATAGCTGTGTTTAAAATCCCTGCCCCCACCCCCCACCCCCGCAAAAACACTCCTAAATGAAGTCAGATAAAAATCTCCCAAAAAATTCCTAAGTGAAGTCAGATACAGTGGCTGAAACCTGTAATCCCAGCTACTGAGGAAACTGAGGTGGGAGGATTGCTTAAGCCCAGGAATTTGAGGCCAGCCTGGGAAACACAGAGAGACCCTATCTCTTTAAAAAAGTTTGTTTTAATAAAAACAAGAACAAAACCTAAATGACAGAGATTCAGAGAACTTCTGGGTTGAGTAAAACATTGCTTTAAGAGGCCAAGGTGAGAGAATCACCTTAGGCCAGGAATTCAGGACCAGCCTCTAAGAGACGGGGGTCTCACTCTGTTGCCCAGGCTGGAGTGCAGTGGCAGCTCACTGCAGCCTTGACCTCCTGGGCTCAGGTGATCCTCCTACCTCAGACTCCTGAGTAGCTGAGACCACAGGCGTGTACCACCATGCCCAGCCAACTTTTTTTATTGTTAGTGGAGACGAGGTTTCACTATGTTGCCCAGACTGATCTCAAACTCCTGGTCTTAAGCAATCCTCCCACCTAAGCCCAAAGTTCTGGGATTACAAGTATGACCCACTGTGCCCAGCCCCTCAAACAATTTTTTTTTAATTTAGCCATATAGTGGCATGTGCCTGTAGTCTCAGCTACTTGGAAGGCTGAGGCAGGAGGATTGCTTGAGCCCAGGACGCCAGGACGTTGAGGCTATAGTGAGCTACGATTTCACCACTGCACTCCAGTCTGGGTGACAGTGTGAGACGCTGTTTAAAAAATAAAAGAAAGACATTGATGCACTTCAAGGATGGTGCATCTGGAGAGGGCCTGGAAACCTCCCCCTCCCTATGCAGCTCTTCTATTTGGTTGTTCCCGAATTGTATCCTTTATAATCAATGGGCAAATGTTAATGCGTTTTCCTGAGTTTTATGAGCTGTGAATTATCAAAACTGAGGAAGGGGTTGTAGAAACTCCCAAACGTATAGTCGGTCAGAGGTATGGGCGGCTTCTTGGACTTGTGGCTGGCATCTGAAGCGGGGGCAGTCTGGGACGGAGCCTTGAACATGCGCAGTCGACTCTAACTCCAGGAGTTAGTGTCAGAACTGAACTGATTGTTGGATTCCTGTTGATGTCAGAGTCACAGGTCACGAGTGTGGAACACACTGCACACACTTGGTATCAGAAGTGTCAGAAAAAAACACTACACCTGTTCTCTCACCAAACAGTGGAAATGCTAAACTACAAGCTATTTCTCCTACATTTTTTCCCTTCTTGCAATTCCACTCTTCCGGGAAGCTTGGCTGATCAGCCTAGAGTGTTACCTACGCTCGCTGACAGAGCCAGCTGAGTTGACGCTCTGGGCATGACAGTTCTTTATTGTGGAGCTGTCATACATGTGCCGTTTTCAGCAGCATCTCTGACCTCTACCCGCTAGATGCCAGTAGCAACAACTCTCTGGCTGCCTCAGCAAACTGTGGTCATTCCCTTATGACAAAAACTAGACCCTAAAAAAAGGGATAGTCGAGCATGAGGCCTGAGACCGGGTCTAGTCTGCCTCAGCCCAAGGTGTCTCTGTGACTTTGGGCAGGGCGACCAAGCCTCTTGGTGTCCTCAACTGAACAACGGAAAAGCCAGACCAGATCAACCTGTGTTCCATTCAGCAACAACGTGCTATGCTGCTGTGTTTGCCTTACCTTCCCATGTGGAAATTAAGCCCAGTAAAGGTAGTAACTCAGGCTTTGACCTCTTTCTTACTCTGTCAAGGCCTGAACTCCTGTCTTTCCAAATGATTTGACCCTGAGTCTCCCATTTCCTTTCACAGAATGGGGCCTGCAGGAGCTGACAGGGATCCGTGCTGGGGATAGATGCTGCTGACAACCTGAAGAAGAATCCACCCTCTGGCTCTGAAATTAACCGCGCTCAGCAGTCTTGTAGCCAGAGTGAGAGCACCTTCCCCCTGCAGCCCTCCTGGGGAGCCGCAGCCCGGAGGACTGAGGAGTGCCCTCCGTTGCAGGTGGGAGTGGCGGGATGGGAGTGTGGAGATCCAGAGTGGCCACCAGGCCATTGCTCGACCTAGTTCCTGCTCAGTCCCTCTGGGGCTGGCAGACTTCACAGTCCAGCTTGCTCTGGGGAGACCACATTCTGGAGGCAGCAGCCACCACCGTCCTGGGGCTCTGTCTTTCAAAGAGAAGCCTCTGTCCTTTTCAAAGACAGAACACCTGTGCTTGGCAGGCAAGAATAACATTGATGGTGGGAAATCCCATTCTCTAAAATATTATAAAACAGAAAGTATGAAGGAATTAAAGTCCACTGAAAAAGTATCCTGGGACTGGGTGCAGTGTTGATGCCTGCAATTCTAGCACTTTGGGAGGCTGAGACAGGAGGATTGCTTGAGGCCACAAGTTTGAGACCAGCCTGGGCAACAAAAATGAGACCCAGTCTCTACAAAAAAAATTTTAAAATTAGCCAAGCATGGTAGCTCGTGCTTGTAGTCCCAGCTCGAGCTCAGGAGGCTGAGGTGGGAGGATTGCTTGAACCCAGGAGTTCAAGGTTACAGTGAGCTATGATTGTGCACTGCATTCCAGCCCGGGGAACAGACTGAGTGGGTGACCCTGTAGCAAAAAATAGAAAAAAGAAAAGAAAAGGTATCCTGGACTACCAGGAATGACAGGAATAATGATGCTAGCATTTATTAAGAACTTAATAGATGCCCTGAACTCAGCTCAGTGCTTTACATGAATTATCTCATTTAATTTGGAGATAATTGGAGATAGTTATGCTTTTTACCCCCATTTTATAGATTGGGAAACGGAAGTTATAATGTTCTTCAAAGTCGTTCAACTAATAAGGTCTAATGATTTTATCCTGGAAGCACATATGGGAATGTTCTTGTTCTCTAGTCTCAGTAGGTAAAATGTGGGACATCTTGGCAGGTGTGACCTAAGTTATCATAAAACGTGTCTAATTATTGGGAAAGGAGATGATGTTAGTTACTAGGCGGTGGTGGTGGGAGGGGTGGTCTAGCTAATGACTGGCATTTTAAACTAGAATCATCAAGATCCTAATGGACATTAACTCATCATTTACATTAGGTATATCTCCTAATGCTATCCCTCCCCCCTCCCCCCACCCCACGACAGGTCCCGGTGTGTGATGTTCCCCACCCTGTGTCTAAGTGTTCTCATTGTTCAGTTCCCACCTATGAGTGAGAACATGCGGTGTTTGGTTTTCTGTCCTTGACAGTTTGCTCAGAATGAGCACACCCACATGGCACATGTATACATATGTAACAAACCTGCACATTGTGCACATGTACCCTAGAACTTAAAGTATAATAATAAAAAAAGATCCATTAATGATCTTCATTTCATTCATTTTTATCTATTTATCCTTCTATTCATTAATTCAATCAATAAAAACTTATTGATAGCTCAGTGTATGTCACGGGTTGTGCTAATGGCTAGGGATACAAAAAAGAGTCATACTCCATCCCCATCCTCAAGGCATTCCTGGTCCAGTACTGCCGGCAGTAGTCAGAGGCCAAAGTCCCATAAGAAAGTGCCCTCTGGCCCACTGACTTCTTCCCCGGGTCCACCTAGAAATCTGGCTGGATTCAAGTCAGGCAAAACATGTACAACTTTATGATTTCTTGTCTGATGGAAATCCCCTGGACTTTTCCCTTTTTGTATTGGATGGGTCTTAGTTCTCCTGGACATGCCAAAGCGGGCACATGGCACCCCATGGCCATGAAGTCTTGGGCCCCTGCACCTGGTGCTTAGGTTCAGGGAGACTCAGGAACTCTTTCTCCTGACCTGACTGTCTTGTCTTAGGACATAATCTTTGGGAAACTTCTCCCAGAATACAAAGCCCAAACACAAGAGAAGGGGCCAGCCTAAACCCAGCCTGGAGACATCAGCATAGGGATCCACGGGGCACATACTGTCCTTGAGGTTTAGCCACCTGGCAACATGCTGGGCTGCTGCTGCCCTCCCCTCCTCCCCAGCCAGCCCTCACCAGGGTCTACAGGAAGTGGTTGCTCCCACAGGCTGTGTGGGCAGATGTTCCTGTGAGTGCTTCTCTCTGTCTCAGAAAAGGGAGTCGGGTGGGAGATGTTCCTGCCATGTCTTCCAAATGGCAGATTTCCCCCCTGTTTCAATGAGGTCTCATGGCTCTGTGGATGTCAACTCTTCTCTCCTATACTCTAAGAAGTACAGAGATGGACCAGTACTCTAAGAATCCAGATACTATTGCAAAATTCTCCCTAGTTCCATTAAACCAGGGAGCTCCTGGCCTGTTCCCTTGAGTTCTTGTTCCCTTAGTTCTTCTCTGGAAAGACTGCCTCTGCCTGGATAGACCAGGCTCAAGATGCGCAGATGAATCAGACACATCCCTGCCCTTGAGGGCTGTCATAGGTCTCAGTGAAGACCTACAATAAAGCAGGGAGTTGAGAAGGCTTGAGGGGAGGCAGAAGCAGGGTAGGAAACAATACAAAGGGAGGGAGGAGAAGGTGATACTGGAGGTGCGCCAGGAAGGAAATGGCAGTGATATGGTTTGGATCTGTGTCCCCATCCAAACTCATGTTCCATTGTAATGCCCAATGTGAGGCTTGATGGGAAGTGACTGGATCGTGGAGACAGAATTCTCATGAATGGTTTAGCACCATAGCCCCCCTTGGTACTGTATAGTAAGTGAGTTCTCACGAGATCTGGTTGTTTAAAAGTGTGCAGCACCTGCACCCCCCGCTTCCTCCTGCTCCATCCATGTAAGACATGTTGGCTTCCCCTTTACCTTCCACCATGATTCTAAGTTTCTTGAGGCCTCCCCAGAAACAGAAGCCACTATACTTCCTGTATATCCTGTAAAACAGTGAGCCAATGAAACCTCTTTTCTTTATAAATTATCAGTCTCAGTTATTTCTTCATAGCCATGTGAGAACGAACTAATACAGTGTTGGGAACAGGCCTCCAAATCTGGCCACAAACTGGCCCAAAAACTGGCCATAAACAAAATCTCTGCAGCACTGTGACATGTTCCTGATGGCCGTGATGCCCACACTGAAGGTTGTGGGTTTACTGGAATGAGGGCAAGGAACACCTGGCCCACCCAGGGTGGAAAACTGCTTAAAGATGTTCCCGAACCACAAATAATAGCATGAGCAATCTGTGCCTTAAGGACATGTTCCTGTTGCAGATAACTAGCCAGACTCATGCCTTTTTTTTTGGCCCATCCCTTTATTTCCCATAAGGAATGCTTTTAGTTAACCTACAATCTATAGAAATAATGCTTATCGCTGGCTTGCTGTCAGTAAATATGTGGGTAAATCTCTGTTCGAGGCTCTCAGCTCTGAAGGCTGTGAGACCCCGATTTCCCACTCCACATGCTATATTTCTCTGTGTGTGCCTTTAATTCCTCTAGCACTGCTGCATTAGGGTCCCCATGACTGAGCTGGTCTCGGCAATACAGAAAATTGGTACTGAAAAGTGGGACATTGCTATAAAAATGCCATGTGGAATTTTTTCAGGCCCAGGGCTCTGCCACCATGAGCAGCCTCAAGACACTGTACCCTGCATTCTGGGTGCTTCAGCTCCAGCCTTAGCTCAAAGGAGCCCAGGTACAGCTCAGGCTGCTGCTTCAGACGGTGTAAGCTATGAACCTTCACAGCTTCCACATAGTCTTAAGCCTGTGGGTACCCAGAATGCTAGAGTTGAAGTTTGGGAGCCTCCACCGATATTTCACAGGATGTATGGAAAAGCCTGAATGTCCAGGCAAAAGCCTGCTGCCGGGGCAGAGCCCTCATGGAGAATTTCTACTAGGGCAGTGCAGAGGGGAAATGTGGGGTTGGAGCCACCACACAGAGTCCCCATTGGGGCACTGCCTACTGGAGCTGTGAGAAGAGGGCCACCATCCTCCAGACCCCAGAATGGTAGATCCACTGACAACTTATACCTTGAACCTAGAAAAGCAATGTGCACTCAACAACAGTTCATCAGAGCAGCCACAGGGGCTATTGCCTGCAGAGCCACAGGGCTGGAGCTGCCCAAGACCTTGGGAACCCACTCCTTGCATCCAGTGTGTCCTGCATGTGGGACATGGAGTCAAAAGAGATTACTTTGGAGCTTAAGATTTAATGGCTGCCCTGCTGGGTCTCAGACTTGCATGGGGCCTGCAGCCCCTTTCTTTTGGCTTATGTCTCCCTTTTGGAATGGGAGTATTTACCCAATGCTTGCACCTTCATTGTATCTTGGGAATAACTATTTTTTTAAATTTTATTTTACAGGCCCATAGGTAGAAGGGACTAGCTTAATCTCAGATAAGACTTGGACTTTGGGCTTTTGAGTTATTACTGGACTCAGTTAAGACTTTGGGAACCGTTGAGAAGGGATGATTGTATTTTGGAATGTGAGAACATGAGATTTGGGAGGGGTCAGGGACAGAATGATATGGTTTGGATCTGTGTCCCCACCCAAACCTCATATTCAATTGTAATCCCCTATGTTGGAAGTGGAGCCTGGTGAGAGGTGATTGGATGGATCATGAGGGCAAAGTTCTCATGAATGGTTTAGCACCATCCCCACCTTGGTACTGTATAGTGAGTGAGTTCTCATGAGATCTGGTTGTTTAAAAGTGTGTGGCACCTCCCTGCTATCTCTCTTCCTCCTGCTTAATCCACGTTAAGACGTGTCTGCTACCCTTTCACCTTCCGCCATGATTCTAAGTTTCCTGAGTCTTTCCCAGAAGCAGAAGCTGCTTTGCTTCCTGTTTAATTGGATAATTTATAAAGAAAAGAGGTTTAATTGTCTCACAGCCCTGCCAATTAAACCTCTTTTCTTTATAAATTACCCAGTCTCAGGAATTGCTTTATGGCAGTGTGAGAATGGACTAATACAGGTGGCTAGGATATTCTCCAAGGGGAGGAACACCTGGGAACAGCAGTGAGAATGGTGAGAAGCCTGGTGTGGCTACAGGAGGTGTAAGAAATTCACCCAGGCCGCTGGTGTTACGCTCTGAGAGGTGGGCCTCACTGGCCCCTCTCAACTCAGACTCCTCCATCTGTAAGATGGGGATCCTCCAGATTAGAGTTGTGGTTGTGATGGTTAGGTGGGTCAGTACATGAAAAGAACGGAACAGTGCCTGGATTGGTGTAAGAACTATGCATGTGTTAGCTGGTGTTATGACTCTTATCCTCATGTCATGCCCAAAGATGTCAAGACTCAGCAATACATATTTTCTGAATGAATTTGTAAATGAAGCCTAGTTATATCAGTAAAAATGTGTGTACTTCATAGACCTGTGAGCTGCAGGGCTATTGGAAAGAAGTCCTAACAATTAAAAAGTAACAGGTATAATTTATGGAGTGTCTACTATTTACAAAGCATACATTTACATTTACTTCTTCTCTCTCACCAAACATAAGAAGCTAACGATTATTCTCAGTATAAAGATGAGGAAATTGAAGCTCAAAGGCCTCTTCTTTTGGTCAGGATGCTGTTCTCTGCCTAGAATGTAGGGTATCGATGATCATGCTGCAACTTTTATTCTGAAAGGCAATTTTCTCCACTGGTTTTAGACATAACACAACTAAAGGAAAAAATGTGTTTTTGAAGATGCTTACAAGTTGGTCAAGCTTGGTAGCCTTTCCCATTCAATGAAAAAAGCAGAAAAAGATCTCACAGCTACTCTGTCTTAAGCAGGAGTTCATGAGTCCAACTACCTGAGGTCAGAGCTGATGATCGTAATTTATCGATGCTTCAGTGGGCCCAGGCGGACCTGGCCATGGAGGCCGATCTGCCTGTCTGGGCCCTCATGTTCCTGTTTAGTACACATACAGGTGGTGATAGGGAGGTGGAAACCCTGGCGAGGCAGATAAAAGAGCTCTGGTTTTAGAGTGAGTCAGACCCGAATTCGGAGCTGGCTCCGTCACTTACGCACTGTGCCATCTTGCACAGTTAACATTTTAGAGGTAAACTAAATGGTGATAATAATAACATGCCATAGAATTGGCATAAGGATGAAAGATAGTGTATGCAAAAAATAATAAACGTAGGCATAGACTCTGCCTTTCCATCATAATTGCATTAATGTAAAATTTTTAATTATTAGCTATTTTTCAACTATGGGCAAATATTTGAAGCTTGATAATGGGCAGTGTTGGCAAGGCTCTGGCAAAACAGGTGCCATCATGTACTCTTAGTGGGAGTGTAAATTAGTGCAGCAGCTGTGGAAGGCAATTTGGCATTAGTAATCAAATTTTTTAATGCATACACTTTTTGATGTAGCAATTCCACTGCTCTGAATTTCTCCTATGAATGTATTAATTTTAATTAGAGTATTGGATTGATTGCCGTAATTGAGAACCCAAATAACAGTGGCGTAAACACAATAGAGGCATATCTCTTTCTGGACATAGTAGCCCAGCTTAATCAATCTACAGCTGTTGGTGTGGGAGTGTGTGATTCCATGGTGTTGCGGGCCCAGGGTTCATATTTTGTTCCTCTGCTATCCCAGACTGCTACCCTTATCTGCATGATAGAAAAGAGCTCCCTTCTACATCCACACTCCAGCCAGGGCCAATGGGGAAAGGTACACAGCCACACTTCTTCCCTTTAAAGCAGCAATCCCAGAGTTACACACATCATTTCTGCTATGTCCCATTGACTAGCACTTAGTCCCTTGGCCATACCTGAATGCAGCAGTGCCAAGAAATGTAGCCTTTATTCTGGGAGCCATGTGCCTATAGGTTGAGCATCTCAAATAAAAAAATCTGAAATCTGAAATGCCCCCAAATTTGAAACTTTTTGAGCACCCACATTGCACCCAAAGGAAATGCTCATTGGAGAATTTCAGATTTTCAGATTTGGGATATGCAACCAGTGTACAACTATTCTAAAATCCAGAAGAAAATGGAAATCCAAAGCACATCTAGTTTCAAGCATTTCAAATAAATGTACTAAAATTCAGGGATGTTATATGACACTCATATATGTAGGTAAAGATGTAGGCTTAAGGATGCTCACTGCAGCATTTTTGTAACTGAAAAACCCTAGTAACAGTCTGAATGACATCTATCCATAAGAAAGAGGGATTGATTAAAGAAAGAGGGATCTACCCATAAGAAAGAGGGACTGATTAAAGAAAGAGGGATACGTTTGTTCAGTGGAACACTATGCAGCAGTTAAAAATGAATGTGGTAGGCTGGGTGCAGTGGCTCACACCTGTAATCCCAGCACATTGGGAGACTGAGGAGAGTGGATCACGAGGTCAGGAGATCCAGAGCATTCTGGCCAACATGGTGAAACTCCGTCTCTACAAAAAATACAAAAATTAGCCAAGTGTGATGGTGCACACCTGTGGTCCTAGCTACTCGGGAGGCTGAGGCAGGAGAATCAGTTGAACCAGGGAGGCAGAGGTTGCAGTGAGCTGAGATCGCGCCACTGCACTCCAGCCTGGCAACAGAGCAAGACTCTGTCTCAAAAGAAAAAAAAATTCGATGATAAAACCTGTTAATGTATGTAAAAGCCACGGCACTTACCATGTATCTGGGATGCAGCGCACACAGTCCAGGTTTCTATAGATTCCCTTTTCCCCAGCCCTTGAGAGCCAACCATTCCTTAGAGATTTGGATAACTGTCATTTCAACCTGCATCCTGGGAGCTTCAGGAAGCCCTGTATCCTTCAAGCACATCTGAGTCTCCTTAGAGATCCTCTGAGTGTCTGTTGTCACCCTGGCACTGAACTGTGGGAGGCAGCTTGCCCCATCACCTCCAGCCAGCTCATCCGCCCCGCTCCAGGCTGCTTTCTCTTCCCAGCCTGATGCCCTGCTCTGTCCATGCACAGGACTGACCAGGCTTTGGCCAGTTCTTGCTGGATGAAAATGGGTCTAACCTCAGAGAATTAGAACAAAGAGGAGAAGGACTGAAAACTCCTTATGGGATCAAAGAAATGTGACTTGGGCAATTTATTTAACCCCTCTAAGCCTCTGATTCCTCATGTGTAAAATGGGAGTGATAGTAATAATCATATCTGTTTCCCAGGGTTGTGAAGTAGCAGGGAGAATATGTGTACAGCTGTTATGTTCTATGTCTCCAGTGTGCAGTATATGTAAGAACACATTTCATCTACTATTCAGAATAAATGGCTTGGTCATCTGTGTCACTATCATGACCTGAGCCTTCTGCTCCTGGGGGGTCCTTCCCTGATAAATCCACTACCCCCAGGGGCAGAATCAGCTGAAGGCATCAGGTCCTGATTGCAACTTCCTTGTGGAGAGGAACTTGGAGAATCTCACCAGCCTGCTGTAGAGCAGGAATCTGGGTGGTTGCTGTCACTTGAGTCGCACTGGAACTCTGGGCTGCTCCTGCACTGTCCTCCTCTCTTGCCTTGTGGACTAGTAGAGAGCTAGCTAGGCACCTCACTGCATCCCGGGCTCCTGCTGGCTGCTGCAAGCCCTGGCCACCATGGTCTCTGTTTCCTCTGGACAATGAGGATGGGGACGGAGTGGCCATGACTGCAGAGTGTGTGAAATTCACATTCCTCCACTCCACCTCCCCCATCTGCATGGCCTTGGCTGGGGGCTGCTGGCTGTAAGTGCCAAGGCTTGAGTGTATTCTCTAATTACTCAGCTCTTTGACCTCTCTCTCTCCCCTCTCTCTCTCTCTCTTTATTTTATTATTTATTTATTTTTTTGAGATGGGGTCTTGCCCTGTCACCTAGGCTGGAGTGCAGTGGTGCAATCTTGGCTCACGGCAACCTCCACCTCCTGAGTTCAAGTGATTCTCCTGCCTCAGCCTCCCCAGTAGTTGGGATTACAGGTGCCCACCACCCCACCTGGTTAATTTTTGTATTTTTTTTAGTAGAGACAGGGTTTTACCATGTTAGCCAAGCTGGTCTCGAACTCCTGACCTCAAGTGATCTACCCGCCTCAGCCTCCCAAAGTGTTAGGATTACAGGCATGAGCCACTGCACCCAGTTTCTCTCCTCTCTTTCTTTCTTATACACATACACACACACGCACACACACACGGTTCTTTTCTACAGTGCCAGGAAATTTGGTATGAAACAGTTTCTGATTTCAGCCACATCCAGAAATTCCTCACCCCCTCCAGCTCCCTGAATTCTGGTCCCTGACCCCCACACAATTACATACCTCCCAGGGCTCACCACATTATTGGGTCACACCCCATAAACAGTAACTATGGCTTGGGCATTGGGTCACACCCAATAAACAGTAACTGTGGTTGTTTGGTTCCCTGATTATCTGTCTGTGTCCTGAGGCCCCAACTCACAGTCCACAGTCTAGTCATTAGAATTCTTCTCCATCCTCACGAGGGAGGGCAACAGGGGCTGCAAGAAATTTTATTGATAATTGTAGACACCATCACAGTAAACACAAGGCCTCCATTAGAATCCACTTGACATGTCGCGTTGTCCCTGGATGCCAACACGGTAATTAAACTGATTTGAAACTTCCACTGCACAATGAGGTGGAACAAGAACCAATTTAATGGGCTGTAGGAACCGACTCTGAAATGATTACAATATTCATCAGAGGAGGGAAACGAAGAAGAAAAAAAAGAGTGAGGCGATGATTATTTTTTTGCAGGCCCAGTGCCATTCAGTTGTGTGACTTGGCCCTGGTTCCCTTGGAGACTGGCTGGGCACGTGGAGGTACGGCTGACAGGGAGCCCAGCCCTGCCTGCTGCACCAGAAGGAAGCAAGCACGCAGGAGGTTGGGGCTTCCATAGGCCATTAGCACAGGTTTCACACGAACCCTTCCTCTCCTAGGAATGATGGCCCCAATCCTGCACCTCTCCTTGCATCCAAACCCTTGCCATGGCCTAATTATAGGCAAAAATTTGACCTTAACCTTGGCTGTGTGATTTGCTTTAGCCAATGATGCCAATGGAGGCAATAGTGCATGCTTCTGAGCCTAAGAGGCCTCATGTTCTTCTATTTGCCCTCTTGCAAGGGAGCAGAACAACCCCTGCCAACCCACAGGTCTGCAGCAAGGAGTAGAACCACCCAGCAGAGTCCAGCCTAGACTGGGGAACCGTCTAGCCAATGCACAGATTCGTGGTAATGATGATTGTTACGTTATGCCCCTAACGTGGGATGATTTGTTACATGGCGAAACTGATACACAACCCCAACCTAGCTGTCGTGGTCTGCCCCACAGACTGATCTGAGTGACCACTGGAGGATGCTCATGCTCTCTGGGGTTTTCCTTTCCTCCTTCACGGGGTTGGTTGTTTGTTTATGCTTGCCTACAGATCCAGAGAAGACTTTTCCAAATTTTTCCTTTTTAGCTGAGGAATTGTTTTTGTTTTTTTTTCTGGATCAGTCTTGCGCTGTCACCCAGGCTGGAGTGCACTGGCACAATCTCGGCTCACTGCAACCTCCGCCTCCTGGGTTCAAGTGATTCTCCTACCTCAGGCTCCTGAGTAGCTGGGATTACAGGCACATGCCACCACACCTGGCTAATTTTTGTATTTTCAGTAGAGATGGAGTTTCACCACGTTGGCCAGGCTGGTCTTGAACTCCTAACCTCAGGTGATCCACCCTCCTTGGTCTCCCAAAGTGCTGGGATTACAGGTGTGAGCCACCACGCCTGGCCTGGATTTCTTATTTGAAAGGAAATCTCTTACATGTCCTCATGTATATATAATGGGTGTGACCAAGTTTACCAGTTTGGAGTACAAATGTCAGGCAGAGTGGGACTGGGGTGGGAATATCTGATCAGACACGCATGGGACCTAGGTCTCCATTGTCATTGCTGCTAATGGTGCCTTGATGAAAACTAGTCCTACACAGATCAATGTGACCAGTGCCCTGCCCTGCTGGAATGATGCTCAAGCTGGTCCAGACGCCTGCACATGGGGGCACCAAGGTAACCGCCCTTTAAATGTTATGCTCACATATTTTGCTGTTGTTTCCTAAGGTTTCCAAGTCTGGGGAGTGCTTACAGCTTGAGCCACACATCATGAGCAAAGCAATCTCAAACCTCACCTGTGAACATACTGAATTAGTCTATGAGCTCTTCCTTCTGATAGATCCCCGCCTTGGGATCTCTGGTTCCTTTTGTTAACAGTGGAACTGAGTAATGACTCTCTTAGTCTATCATAAAGTTATAATGTCAATTCACATTTTTTTCTCTCATAATACTTAGAACCCCCAATTTCTAACTGGGTAAGTATAATGTTCAAAAGTTAAAAGCATGACTTTCTTTTTTTTTTTTTTGAGATGGGGTTTCACTCTTGACACCCAGGCTAGAGTGCAATGGTGAGGTCTCAGCTCACTGCAACCTCTGCCTCTCAGGTTCAAGCGATTCTCCTGCCTCAGCCTCTCAAGTAGCTGGGATTACAGATGTGTACCACCACACCTGGCTAATTTTTGTATTTTTAGTAGAGACAGGGTTTCACATGTTGGCCAGGCTGATCTCAAACTCCTAACCTCAGGTGATCCACTCGCCTTGGCCTCCCAAAGTGCTGGGATTACAGGTGTGAGCCACTGTACCCAGCTAAAAGCATGACTTTCTTACTGAACACAGGTTGACAGCTTTATTCAACTCATTCATTAATGAGGGAAACAGTGAAATGGTAAGGCTGGTTCAAAGAGCATTGGAAGATGCAACAAAAAAAACTACAGGCCAATATTCCTGATGAACATCACTGCAAAAATTCTCAACAAAATACTAGCAAACTAAATTCAACAACATATTGAAAAGATCATTCACCATGATCAAGTGAGATAAATCCCAGGGATGCAAGGATGGTTTAACATATGTGAATCAACAAACATGATGCATCACATCAATAGAATCAAGGACAAAAGTCATATGATCATTTCAGTAGTTACTAAAAAAGCATTGGATAAAATCCAGCATCCCTTCATGATAAATATCCTCAACAAGTCAGGCACAGTGACTTGCACCTGTAATCCCAGCTACACCAGAGGCTCAGGTGGGAGGATTGCTTGAGCTCAGGAGTTTGAGGCGGCAGTGAGCTATGATTTTGCTGCTGCACTCATTCTGTCAGTTGGCCTGGAGTGTAGTGGTGTGATCACAGCTCCCTGTAGCCTCAAAATCCCAGGCTCAGGAGATCCTTCCATCTCAGCCTCCTGAGTAGCTGAGATTACAGGCACATGCCACCATGCCCAGCTAGTTTTTGTAATTTTTTGTAGAGTTGAAGTTTGCCATACTGCCCAGGCTGGTCTTGAGCTCCTGAGCTCAAGTGATCTGCCTGCCTTGGCCTCCCAAAGTGCAGGGATTGCAGATGTGAGCCACCATGCCTGGCCTAAAAAATATTTGTTTTAATTCTCAACAAATTGGGTATAGAAGGAACATACTTCAACGTGATAAAGACCATATATGACAAGCCCACAGCTAATATACTGAATGGTGAAAAATTAAAAGCCTTTCCACTAAGATCTGGAACAAGAAAATATGCTCACTTTTAGCACTTTTATTCAACATAGTACCAGAAGTCCTAGTCTGAGCAATAAGGCAAGAGAAAGAAATAAAGGGCATTCAATCGGAAAAGAGGAAGTCAAATTAACCTTGTTTGCAGACAACATGATCTTAAGTTTAAAAAACCTAAAGAGACTTAGAACTGATCAACAAATTTAGCAAAGTTGCAAGATACAGAATCTACATACAAAAATCAGTAATTCCTTTTCTTTTCTTTTTTTAAACAGGGTCTTGCTCTGTTGCGCAGGCTAGAGTGCCCTGGCGCAAATACTGTTCACTGCATCCTCGACCTCCCAGGCTCAGTTGATCCTCCCACTTTAGCCTCCAGAGTAGCTAGGATCCCAGGCACATGCCACCACACCGCCAGATATTTTAAAAAATTATATGTAGAGATGAGGTCTCCCTATGTTGCCCAGGCTAGTCTCAAACTTCTGGGCTCAAGCAATGCTCCCACCCTGGCTTCCCAAAGTGCTGGTATTACACATGTGAGCCACTGGGCCTGGCTATCTTTTTTTTTTTTTGAATAGAGATGAGATCTTGCTCTGTCACTCAGGCTGGAGTACAGTGGAGTACAGTGGTGTGATTACAGATAACTGAAGTTTCAAACTCCTAGGCTCAAGCAATCCTCACATCTTGGTCTCCCCAGTAGCTGGGACTACAGGTGTGTGCACCATGCTCAGCTAAAAACATCAGTAGTGTTTCTATACACCAATAACAAACTAGCTGACACTAAGTCAAGAAAGCAATCCCACTTACAATAGCTACAAAAATAAAAAATAAAATACCTAGGAATAAATTTAACAAAAGAAGTGAAAGATCTCTAGAGGGAATACTGTAAAACACTGATGAAAGATATTGAAGAGAACTCACACACAAATGCAAAGACATCCTATGCTCATGGATTGAAAGAATTAATATTGTCAAAATGTCTATCCTCCCAAAAGCAATCTATATTTTCAATACCATCGCTACCAAAATACCAATGATGTTATTCACAGAAATAGAAAAAACATACTTAAAATTCGTAGGGAACCACAAACACCCTGAATAGCTAAAGCAATCCTAAGCAAAAAGAAAAAAGCTAGAGGCACCACACTACTTGACTTCAAATTATACTACAAAATTGTAGTAACCAAAATAGCATGGCACTGGCATAAAAACAGACACACAGACCAATGAAACAGAATAAAGAACTCAAAAATAAATCTACCCACTTACAGCCTACTGATTTTCAACAAAGGTGCCAAGAACACATATTGGGACAAGGACAGTCTTTTAAATAAATGGTGCTGGGGAAACTGAATATCCACATGCAGAAGAATGAAACCAGACCCCCCATCTCTCACCATTTACAAAAGTCAACTCAAAAGGGCTTAAAGACTTAAATGTGAGACCTGAAACTTTGAAACTACTAGGAGAAAATATAGGTGAAATGTTACAGGACATTGGTCTGGACAAAGATTTTTTGGAGAAGACCTCAGAAACACAGGGAACAAAAGCAAAAATAGGCAGGTGGGATTACAGCAAGCTAAAAAGGCCTCTGCACAGCAAAGGAAACAGTTAACAAAGTGAAGAGACAACCTACAGAATGGGAGAAAATGTTTTCAAATGATCTATCCAACACAAGGGTTAATCACTAAAATATATAAGGAACTCAAGTCAACAGCAAAAAATTGAATAATTTAATTTTAAAATGGGCAAAAGACCCGAATAGACATTTCTCAAAAGAAGACATACAAATGGCCAACAGACATATGAAAAAATGCTCAACATCCCTAACCATCAGAAGAATGCAAATCAAAGCCACAATGAAATATTATCTCACCACAATTAAAGTGGCTATTAGCAAAAAGACAAAAGAAAAAAATAACAAATGCTGGAGAGGATACAAAGAAATACTCATACGCTGTTGGTGAGAATGTAAAGTAATACAGTCATTATGAAAAACAGTATTGAAGTTCTTCAAAAACACTAAAAATAAAACTACTGTATGATCCAGGAATCCCATTGCTGGGTATATATCCAAAAGTAAGGATTTACATATATCAAAGAGATATCTGTAGTTTCATGTTTATTGCAGCACTATTCACAATAGCCAAGACATGGAATTAACATAAGTGTCCATCAACAGATGAATGGATAAAGAAAATGTGGGACATGTACACAATAGAATATTATTTGGCCTCAAAAAATAATAAAATCTTGTCATTTCCAGCAATGTGGATGGAACTGGAGGAAATTTTGTGAACTGAAACAAGCTAGACACAGAAAGACAGATATCCCATGTTCTCACTCATATGTAGGAGTGAGAGGATCGTACAAAGGTACAGATTACAATGGTAATTACCACAGGCTGAGAAGGGAAGGAGGAATGGGGCATAAAGAGAAGTTGATTAATGGGGACTAAAATACAATTAGATGGAAGAAATAAGTTCTAGTATTCAATAGCACAGTAGGGAAATTATAGTTAATGATTTATTGTATATTTCAAAATAGCTAGAAAAGATGAATTCTAATGTTCCCAACAGAAAAATGTTTGAAGTGATGGATATTCCAATTACCTGTATTTGATCATTGCACATTGTATGCATGTATCAAAATATTACATGTATCCCCAAAACATGTACAACTATGATATATCAATAAAAAATAAAATATAATTTAACATTTTTAACAATAACAATAAAAAACTCTTTCTAATGGAAATTGCTATAGGAAACAGATGTTAATGAGTATAATAGCTTGAATTAAGAAGAAAACATTGTTAAAACTAGTTTCTTTCTTTCTTTCTTTCTTTCTTTCTTTCTTTCTTTCTTTCTTT
>NC_045439.1:35229240-35378303 GCF_002776525.5 Piliocolobus tephrosceles | reverse complement strand
TTTCTTTCTTTCTTTCTTTCTTTCTTTCTTTCTTTCTTTCTTTCTTTTTTTCTTTCTTTCTTTCTTTCTTTCCTTCCTTCCTTCCTTCCTTCCTTCCTTCCTTCCTTCCTTCCTTCCTTCCTTCCTTTCTTCCTTCCTTCCTTCTTTCTTTCTTTCTTTCTTTCGGGGATAGAGTCTTGCTGTACCGCCCAGGCTGGAATGCAATGGTAAGATTTCGGCTCAATGCAACCTCTACCTGCTGTATTCAAGTGATTCTTGTGCCTCAGCCTCCCGAGTAGCTGGGATTACAGGCACCCACCCACCATGCCACACTAATTTTTGTGCCTTTGGTAGAGACAGGGTTTTACCATATTGGCCAAGCTGGTCTGAAACTCCTGACCTCACATGATCCACCCTCCTTGGCCTCCCAAAGTGCTGGGATTACAGGTGCGAGCCACCATGCCCAGCCAAAGCTAGTTTCAAAGCTACACAGTTGGAAAGAAAATTTTAAAAACCATAAACAAACAAAAAGCATTTGAAGCATTGGAGTTTATATAGTCCCATTAAAGAAAGAATATTGGATACATAGGTTAGGTACAAAACTGGTTAACACGCTACAGGGCAATTAACCCTAATATTTGAGGTTATCTTTTCTACTGGATGGGAATCATTTGCGTCTACACAACTCTGCAGGCTAACATGTAACTTCAGAGTTTGAGCCCTCAGTTAATAGTAAACAGGATAGTCAAACAATATAGTACATTCTCCCAGAAGATTAATAATTGTTAGGCAAGCCTGTTAATATTTCAGAACAATATTGAAAGGACATACAAATATCTTCTTGGCCTTATTTCCAGGCTTTAGATAGTTTTCCTTATTACTTGCCAGGTCACCCTTACAGCCATAGCAGCTTGTCAAGGGCACAGCCCGGGGATACTGAACAGATCCTTCAGTGTCAGGCAGCGGGGGAGAAGTTGCTGAACGTGGAGGTAGAACACCAAGGGAAAAGGGCCACACTTTCTAGTTGTATATATAGGAAGGCCAGTTCCTGGTTAATCAGATAGTCTGCCTGCCTGCCTGGCCGCTTCCTAGATACCCACAGTTCTCCAAAAACAGGCCACAAGGAATGTAACCCCTTCTCTGAACTCTATTGCTCTGTCTTTTGCTCATGGCCCTTTCTGCCTGTGACCTCTGGATATTTTATAATGCACAAATGTGTTGTCATTTTAAGAGTATTTGCTTTTCTTTCACTTCCTGTAGCCTCTACTGTGTCCACCAAGTGTCTAGCACACAGCAGATGCTAATCGGCACACAGCAGATGCTAATGGGCACGGTGCACTGCACATCTCTTTCCTTATGAAAGGCACACACACACAGACCCTCCATTCCTCAGATGTGCGCTCAACATCCCCCTTCCACATTTCCTCCTGCATAGACTGTGATCTCTCTCTCTGCTCATCTCCACCTACTGCAATGCTACCCACACTTTGAGACAGAGCTCTGATGCCACCCTCTCCAAGGGAGTATCTTCTCCCTACTGGCATGTGTCTCCCTATTCTCAAGCAGATTTTCTCTGTATTGGGGCCTCCTTTTTACCCTCCATGGCCCACGGGTCATTTACACTTCACATTGCCCAGGGTAGTGGGCTCCCAAAGACAAGAACCTGGTCTTCATCACCTCTGTCTGTGTCCATGGCACCTAGTGATGCTAAGCACATATTCTCTGGCTCAGGCAATGGCCACGTGAGCCCAGGGGTGGCTTTTTCTGCCTTCGGCAGCAAATTCTGTCATGTTTGCTGTTGGCAGCACTTCAGGGCCCATCACCTGCAGGAGTCAGACCTCAAAGGTGCTGAGCAGGGGACATATGGCGCTTGTCCTCTCCTGACTAAGGGAGTCCTTGGTGAACATCTGATCTCAGCTGGAGCATGTCCCTTTCTGCTTAATCAGCTGCTCCTTACTTTCTCTGCTGGTTGCAGGGTGGCGGGGTGAGACGGGGGTGGTAAGTGAGGCAGCTGCTGCCTTTGCTATGGCTATGATTCTGACCTGCAACCACTGCAGGATGTGGAGCCGGGACCTGAAGCAGAGGCCTAGAGTCCCTCAGTGCACACCCAGGGAGCCCAGTGGGTCCCAGGAGCTTCTTCTGGGAAACAGCCTGGCCTTTCCTGTGCAGGTGGATGCTCCAGGAGAAGCAGCAGAAGCTTCACAGCATGGGCAGAGAAACTTTAGATGCAAGCTGCTCAACTTGCAGTCCATGAACCACCAGGAAGGACACCAATACAGGAAGCTTATTAGACACACACAATCCAGGGTGTCATCCCAACCTCCGGAATCAGAACCTGCATTTTAGGGAGAGCCTCTAAGTCATCTGAATGCACATTAAAGTGTTAGAAGCACCGGCCAGTTAATAGCGAGGCTCATCTGTAAGTGTTCAGCCCTACTGCTGCAACCCAGTGTATGAATTTGCAAGAGCTACAATTAAGCACATCGTTAATTCAACCTGGAATGCTCTAAGGCAATATAGCTGAGAGTTGGATGGTGTTTGAGAGACCAGAAATGCTCAAATGCTGCCTTATTTTTCACACACACAAAAGTGACAAGTGCAGAATAGGAATGAGTATACCATTTTATTAATAGCTGAGCCAGAACCCAGTAACCTCTTTGCAGAATGGTGGTAAAAGCTGGATGGGCATCCACAGCCGTAGAGCCTCATCCTACACCTGAATCTCAGTCTCAGGCTGCATGGAAAAAGGAACCTGACGGCAGAGCTCTCTGCCAGGGCCTGCCCGAGGGCTGACTCTCAGTCACTGTCCCTCACAGGCACACAGATAATGGGGAGAGACAGGCAGGAATGTGGGACTGAGCTTGCAATGATCCTGTTCACCAGTAAAGGGAGACGATGAATGTCTGGAAACTCTGACCAATCTGATAAGCAATGCCTTCTCCCTCGGGCCACCGGGAAGGCCCAGGCAGAGGCAGCCTGGCACAGCTCCAAGAGGGAGGGTGTGGCAGCAGAAATCGGCTTCACAGATCTTTCACGGCAGCAGCTCCTGTGCTGGCTGAGTGCTGAGTCCTCAGTGGATGTCTTGTCTTTATCTACTCCCGTGTCCCTAAACACTTGCTTTTGAGATACTTTTCTGTTTTTAAATTGCTTTATTGAGGTATAATGTACATACTATAAAATTCACCCATTTTAAGCGCACAGTTCAATGACTGTATCTGTGATTGTTGTTACAGTTTATTGTCAGAGTTGTGCAACATCCCCACCATCTAATTTCAGAACATTCCCATTACCCCAGGAAACAACCGCGTGCCCACTTCCTGTCACTGCCCCCAGAACCCCAATTCCTGGCAACTACAGATCCACTTTCTGTCTCTCTAGGCTGGCCTTTCCTGAGTGTCCAGAAGCTTTTGCATTCAGAAACTTTCCTTATCTCGATTTCCTCATCCCTCTCATCTGCCAGTGTTGTCTCCTGTCAGGGGAAGGAGTGATTTAGAAATGCCCGGAGGTAGCACAGTGCCTGGCACATGGTAGTCACACAATACGTACATTAAACTGAAAATAACCTGGGCTGCCATTTTAAGAGTATTTGCATCTTGGAAGGGTGGAAAGGAGTGATCTCAAATGAATGAGCCCTTTAACGGGAGTATTTCAGACCCAGTGGCTCTCACAAACACACACCACTGGGAAGAGTTTCCCCCGCCGTGGGTGGGTGAGACTGGCATGCTCCTTGACTCTGAAGATGTCATGTCTTTTAGAACAAGGCGCTCCCTGTCCACAAAGTCTTCAGATTCAGAACTATTTCACCCCCAACCCCTGACTCCCTGCTTATCAGCACCTGCCCTGCCCTTTGACTCCCGGGGTCACCAGAGTCTCTCTCGCACTCTACAGTTCCCACTTCTCCAGGATTTTGAGTTTGAGTTCCTGCCCATTTTCCCCAGCCTTCCAGGTCCTCTGTGTGGAACTTTATTGTTCAGATGGCCTGACAAATCTTCCAGCCCTTTCCCAGGAACCCTCCTTCTTTTGGGCAGCACTTACCTGCCTGAAACAGTTATTAAGTAACTGTCTTTCTGCTTCAGATTCACCTGCTCTATCCTACTCTGGGAGGTGGAGGCTGGAATGTCATGAACAAATTTCTGCTTTCCCAGCAGCAAAGCTTTTCCTGCTGAGGCTCTGCACATAGGGGGCATTAGAGAGACATAGAAAGGCAAGAGAAGGTGAAGGAGTTTGCTGCTGCTTAGGGTTTTCTGTCTACTTCTGTTTTGAATTTTATTTTAAGCTCTATTGAGGTATAATTTACATACTGTAAATTCACTCCTTCTAAGTGTACCATTTAATAATTGTTAGTATACTGACAGAGTTGTGCAAACACAGCTACAATCAGATCTTACACTATTTTCATCACTCCCTAAAGTAACTCTGTGCCAGCCTCACCCCCACCCTAGGTGATCACTAATCTACTTTTTGTCTCTGCAGATTTGATTTTTCTGGACACTTATTTTAAGTGGAAGCACACACTCCACTCGGTGTCCTGTTGCATCTGACTTCTTTTACTTAGCGTGATATTTGTGAGGTCTATCTGTATATTAGTATCAGTATTCTGTTCCTTTTGTTTTGGACAGGGTCTCACTCTCTTGCCCAGGCTGGAGTGCAGTGGCACCATCTCAGCTCACTGCAACCTCTGCATCCCGGGCTCAAGCGATTCTCCTGATCCCAAGTAGCTGGGATCACAGGCGCGCGCTACTACCCCTGGGCTAATTTTGCATTTTTAGTAGAGATGTGGTTTCACCATGTTGGCCAGGCTGGTCTCGAACTCCTGACCTCAAATGATCCACCGACCTCGGCCTCCCAAGGTGCAGGGATTACAGGTGTGAGCCACCAACTGCGCCTGGCCCCTTTTGGTTGCTGAATCATGGTCCATTGTATGGACGTAGTACGTTTGTTTGTCCCTCTGCGACAGTGCATTCCTATGGCAGCGGCTGAATTCAATTTGCAGTTTTCCTACCTCTTGTTGAATCAGCTTTATTGCATCCCCTTCAGAGATACGAACCAGCTGGCGCCTCTGGTGCCTCCTCCTCAAAAGCCTGGGTCCCTCCTTTAAATTTCTAAATTTTAACTATTCCAACCTCTTCCCTTTTTCCCTCCAACCCTGGGGTTAGTAGCTGTCTCAGGCAGCTGTTAACTCTGTGACCCATTCGAGTTCTCTTTTTGCCTTTTCTGTCACTCGATTCACTATTTTACATATAATTCGAGATGTTTTATATTAGGCTTTCTATGTTTAAATAACTACAGTGGTTTCTGTCCCTGGACTGTCCTAATGCTAGCTTGTGGCTGAATTGAGCAAACAACTTCTGTGACTGCTTCCTTGGACCTGATTGGTTTAGAGGAGAGCATGTGAGTCAAGGCAGACCAATCAGTGTCCTTCCTGGAATTTTTTTTTTTTTTTAATGAAGCTTGGCAAGCGGAGGGAGGTGAGTAGTGCCTTTTCCCTCTCTGTTAGTGAAGCTGGGGTAACTAACAGTGGATCTGGGAGCTGTCTGCGCCACGGTTCCAGCTGCCCAGGGGAAGGAGCCCTGAGAGTAAGTGGGGAAAACAAGACACCCACAGGGGGTTTCTTCACAATACTGGAGTGCGGGCTCCGGTGGGTGGTCCCTGAAAGCCCCAACTCTGCCTTTCTGAGGTCTGGATGTGTGAGCTAATCTCTCTGTCTTCCTAACAGATGTCACCCCCCTCACCCTACCCCATCCCAACTTAGCTGAGTTGGGTTTCTATCACTTGCAACCTAAGTATGCGAAATAACACACCGAGTATTGGATTTTCTTACCCCTGGATTTGTTTCTCCATAACTTAGATTTCTCCAAAGCCTGTTAACTATCCACTGCTCTTTCTGGTCTATGTCCAGATGATAGAGGCCCGGTGGGGGCAATGACTGAGTCAATGCCACAGGTATTTGAGCCCTAGAGTAAACCATGTGACCTGGTAGATAGGGGCGGTCTCTCATCCTGGCTGGTGGCTGGTACGAAGGGGGTGGCTGGCATAAGAAATCTCATCATTAGCTGGTGCAAGGGATCAAGTTGGAGCACAAGATCCAGTTTCCATCTTTAACCACAGAGGCAGCGTGCAGCCCTGCAGGGGAGCCAGCGCCATCGCCATGCAGCTAGGAAAGCTCCGTGGGAGGAACGCCTTTCCTTTGGGGGCTGCTGCTGTGCACACTCTGGCTCTGCACAAATCAGTGAGCCCTAATATGTCAATCTTTGCTATGATTAGTGCATCAGCTAGCACTGCTACCGCCACCCACCCACTGATCTGTAGGTTTTTACAGAGATGCAAATTAGGCAACCCAATGTGGTGCCCCCCTCCAGGAGGTGAGCGGCTCTTGTGTGCTGTTTGTTGACAAGGGGCTGTGGCCAGAACTTGGAATTAGAGTCGCAATTCATATATTCATACACTCTCCGGTGCATTGCCAACTGCAGTGTCTTTCCTCTCTGGTACCTAATAATAACCGAGTTGCCACGCGCTGAACACTTACCACCTGCCAGGCACTGTGCTAAGCATTTTCCTTGCATTTTAATCTTCACAACTCTGCAAGAGAGATAACCTTTTTAAAAATAAACTTTAAAATTTTAGAACAGCTTTAGGTTTATAGAACTATTACACACATAGTGTACAGAGTTCCTGTAAACCTCACACTCAGTTTCCTCTGTTATTACCGTGTTAGGATGGTACATTTTTCACAGCTGGTGATTCAATATTGATACTTTATTGGTTTTGTTTTGGTTTTTTTTTTTTTTTTTTTTTTTTTTGAGACAGAGTCTTGCTCTGTCACCCAGGATGGAGTGAAGTGGTGTGATCTCAGCTCACTACAACATCTGCCTCCAGGGCTCAAGTGATTCTCTTGCCTCAGCCTCTTGAGTAGCTGAGATTAGAGGTGCACGTCACCATGGCTGGCTAATTTTTGTATTTTTAGTAGAGACAGGTTTTCACCATGTTGGCCAGGCTGGTCTCTAACTCCCAACCTCCTCTGCCTGCCTCGTCCTCCCAAAGTGCTGGGATTACACACGTGAGCCACCCTGCCTGGCCTTGTTTGTTTTGTTTTGTTTGAGACAAGTTCTCACTCTGTCACCCAGGCTGGAGTGCAGTGGCACAATCACGGCTTACTCCACCTCCCAGGCTCAAGCAATCCTCCTGCCTCAGCCGTCTGAGTAGCTGAGAATACAGGCACACACCACCATGCCCAGATAACATTTAGTTTAGTTTTGTTTTGTTTTTGTAGAGCCTGGGTCCCACTACGTTGCCCAGGCTGGTCTCGAAGTCCTGGGCTTAAGTGATCCTTTCACCTCAGCTTCCCAAAGTGTTGGGATTACAGGTGTGAGCCACCACGCCTTGCCAACATTTTGTTAACTGAAGTCTATGCTTTATTCAGATTTCCTCCGTTTCTATATAATATGCTTTTTCTGCTCCAGGATCCCATCTAGGATATTGCATTACATTTAAGCTCCTCTTGGCTGTGACAATTTCTCATACTTTCCTTATTTTGGGTGACCTTGACAGTTTGGAGGAGTACTGATCAGGATATTTTGTAGAATATTCCTTAATTGTAACTTGACTGCTATTTTTCTTGTGACTAGACTGGGTTCGTGTATTTTTTGGGAAGGAGACCACAGAGGTGAAGTGCCATTTCCATTATGTCATATCAAGGGTACATACTATTAAAACAGTGTATCACTGTTGATGTTGACCTTGACCACCTGGCTGAGGGAGCATTTGTCAGATTTCTTCACTGCAACGTTTCTCTTTTTTTTTTTTGAGACGGAGTCTCTCTCTGTCGCCCAGGCTGGAGTGCAGTGGCCGGATCTCAGCTCACTGCAAGCTCCGCCTCCCGGATTTACGCCATTTTCCTGCCTCAGCCTCCCGAGTAGCTGGGACTACAGGCGCCCACCACCTCGCCCGGCTAGTTTTTTTTTTTTTTTTTTTTGTATTTTTTTTTTTTGTAGAGACGGGGGTTTCACCGTATTAGCCAGGATGGTCTCGATCTCCTGACCTCGTGATCCGCCCGTCTCGGCCTCCCAAAGTGCTGGGATTACAGGCTTGAGCCACCGCGCCTGGCCAAAGTTTCTCTTTTCTAAATCCCCTTTCCACACTGACCCTTTGGAAGAAAAGGATTGTGTGAAGCCCGCACTTAGGAAGCAGGGAGTAACCTCCACCTCTTTAAGAGCAGAGTATCGCCCCTTCCCTGAGGTGCTCTGGGCGATGGGGGCAAGGGGAGGGAGAGCGTTAGGACACATACCTAATGCATGTAGGACTTAAAACCTAGATGACAGGTTGATGGATGCAGCAAACCACCACAGCACATGTATACTTATGTAACAAACCTGCATGTTCTGCACATGTATCCCAGAACTTAAAGTATAATAATAAGAATTTAAAAAGAGCAGAGTATCTATAAAAAATTACTTGGAATTCTTATGCGTGGAAGATTTGTCCCTTCTCACCCATGTATTTATTCCTCCAATCACTTATGTATATCGATATGGGCTCATGGATATTTATTTTGTACTTTGGGTTATAATCGAATACTACTTTATTACTTAGTTCCTTAACCCTTTCCCCATTTGCCCCGGGGATTTTCGCTGGTGGTACTTGCAGCTGCAGTGTTTACCTCAAGATAACTTTGCCACAAAATATCTCACTTTTATTATTATTTTTGGATCCCTCTAGTATATGAAATTTGGAAAGAAAAGACATAATTCTACTGATATCGTTCTGTTTTTAGTAGTGGTTTTTCCATTTACAAAATATAGTAATTCTCAAGCACTGAAAATGTCAAATCCTAGGAAATACAGAATTCCTACACGTGATGTTAATTAACATCGTTCTTGAACAGCTGGTTGTTGGCCGAAGATTAATTTGATGAATCCGATTTTTCCAAAATAGACAATTCTGATGATTCAGATAATTCTGATGTTAGTTCTGTTTAGAAATAACTCCAAGAACAGTTTTTCTGTTTTATTTTCACATTGAAAATCAGTCAGATTTACTTCAGTCTCAAACAGCGTGTTTATTTAAAATTAAATCAGCACTGGCAGCGAGCCACACTTTTTCTTCCTAAAAGGAAAAACGATTAAATTGTTCCAACTTTGGCCATTGCTCTTTCAGCTCTCCCCTGTGTCCCTTTGGCGGATTTCTGATATTCCAAGATGCACCAGGCTCATCTTCGATTGATTTATTTCTTTGTCTATTATTTTTAATTGATACATAATAGTTATACACATGTATGGGGTGCAGTGTGATATTTCAGTACATGTGTAAAATGTATAATGATCAAATCAGAGTAATTAGCAAATCCATCACCTCAAACACTTATCATTGCTTTGTGTTGGGAACATTCAAAGTCCTCTCTTCCGGCTATCTGAAAATACACAATAAATTGTTTTTTATTGTAGTCACTCTAGTGCTATAGAACACTACAACTTAGTCCTATCTAGGTAATTTTGTGTCCTTTAACCAACCTCTGCCTCTCTCCTCCTCCCCCTTACCCTTACCAGCCTCTAGTAACCACTTTTTTACTCTTCGCTTCTACTGATGCCAACTTTCTTCTTCTTCTTCTTTTTTTTTTTTTTTTTTTTTAGCTTTCCAGGCTCATCTTCCATTCTGCCCCAGCCCTAGAATCAGCCATTTCTCCCAGGGAGCCTGGTTCCTTTTATTGGAGAGCAGTACTAGAAACCAAGATCTAGGCACCAGATATGCTCAAGTAGGTAATGTATTATCCCATCTTACAGAGAAGAAAGCTGCAACTTGGAGAGGTTAAATAACTTGCCCAAAGTCACGTGGCTATTTTACTTCTAACTCTGTTCATTTCACTAGAAAGCATCATCTGTCTGCCTCTCTATTCCTTTTTATTAATCTCAAACTAAGCAAAATGTATCCAGGTTGCAGGAAGAGAGAAGACACTGTGCCCACACAATTCCTGCTGCTTATAAATGGTAAACCATTATAACCATATATCTATGTCTGTATCTATATATGCATTTACAAACAGCCATGTGCTTTGTATTATTCTTTTACAAAAGAAAGACAGTATGTGTGTGTGTGTGTGTGTGTGTGTGTGTTCCCAGACACACATACCATGTGCAGTGAGCAACTACATCAAATGGGAATTTGTCCAGGCTCCCTTGCATTCATCCCCAAGTAGGACCACGGCACATACATGAGCTGAGTCAGGAGTTTCCTGAGCATCTCTGCCAGGCCTCCAGCAGCCCTGGAGCAAGACAGCAGGGCAACACTGCTAACAGCACCAGCTTTTGCCACCCAGCTTCCCTCTTCCACCTAGGCATGCCATCAGCAACCATGACCGAAGTTTCAGAGGGAGGACTAACTTCTGGAAATTGCCAGGACCCAGCCCGTAATGAAAGAAGATGGGAGACCTGAGAAGTGAGATGCAGATCTGGCCAGAGGAAGTAGGAGAACAGGTAGGATTTGGGTCTCTGCTTCCTGTACCAACTCTGAGGACCATCCAACGTGGGCTGCCACCTATGTGCAACTTTGGAGTCCTGGGGCAATCCGCCCCTCATCACTGGTCCTTCAGGCCTGGCCTGGGCCTCTCCCAGTAGTCACCTTCCTTCCATCCACTACTTCCTTTTACTTCTGATGCTTCTGGTGAATAAGCCCTGCAGTCTTTTCAGACACGCTCAGACCCAGAGTAGCTTTCCATCTACTCCAGCTTGGCTCTGCCTTTGCTGTGTAGGCAGTTTCGGGGTTTGGGTACTACAGTGGACGGCCTGGGGGTGGGCAGTGATGGCTCATGCACGGGCAGACACTTGGAGCCGAGAGCCGTGGGCTGCCTGCTGTGAACAATAACTGAGATCACACACGACAAGGACAAGGAAGGATCAGGTTGGTGGCACCACAGATGCTTTTGTCCTTTCTGTAGTCCTCAAACTTTCTTATCATCTCATTGAGGAGAAAGCCCAACAAAAATGCCATGAATTCATCAGTCATGGGGGAGATAGACTCATTTTCAAGTGAAGTCTTGGCAAGAATGAAACCGCCTTTGCAAAAATTATAACTGAGGAAATTATGACAGTGGAAGAGATCAGACCTGATCAACTCCATCTTGCTTCTAATCTTTAAGCTGTCCTTGTTCATTCCTGGGCATAGGACGAACTAATCTTGTGAAGGAATTTAGTTCACAGTTTGACTCTGAAACAATATTGATAATAGCCCTTTCCCTAAAAGACCCCCTTCTTGTCTGGGGACCAGTCTGCCTTTGTAGGCCTAGCAAACTAGCCACAAGATTAGAAATTACGGTTTAGGGATCATGCAGCCTCTGGCTTCAAGAGTCTGAACCTCCCCAAATTGCTCCTGGGGATAATAACATCACTATTGTAACACCTAAGATGAGTGCTTGAGATATTTTGCAGAACCTGCACTAGATGGATCAGCTGACACCACCCAGGCTGGTAATCTGGCTCAACCATTTCTGCCATCCCACCCAGAAACAGAAGACAGCAAGAAAAACTCACTTCGATTCCCTATGATTCCATCTCCAACCTGACCAGTCAGCACTCCCCACTTCCTCAGCCCCTACCTGGCAGATTATCTTTAAAAACCTCTGATCCCTGAGTGCTGGGGGAGATTGATTTGAATAATAATAAAACTACAGTCGGTGGCTCATGCCTGTAATCCCAGCGCTTTGGGAGGCCGAGGTGGGCGGATCACCTGAGGTCAGGAGTTTGAGACCAGCCTGGCCAAAATGGTGAAACCCTGTCTCTACTAAAAATACAAAAATTAGACGGGTGTGATGGCAGGCACCTGTAACCCCAGCTACTTGGGAAGCTGAGACAAGAGAATTGCTTGAACCTGGGAGGCGGAGGCTGCAGTGATCTGAGACGACACCATTGCACACCAGCCTGGGTGACAAGAGCGAAACTCCATCTCAAACAACAAGAACAACAACAACAACAACAACCACCACCACCACCACCTCCAGTTTCTGCATAGCTGGCTCTACGTATCTGCGTGAATTACTCTTTCTCCATTGCAATTCTCCTGTCTTAAATTGGCTCTGCAGTGAGCAAGGCAAATCTATTGGGTGGTTAGAAGAGGAAGGATCTGGGGGCCAATGGGAAACAGCAACTGCAGAAGCCTCTTTCCGGAGTATGCTGAATCCTTCTCTGGCCTCCCCCGTAAGCAGGGCCTGAGGCTTAGCAGGATCCATAAGGACAAGCTCTGGGGCCATGGAGTGGGGCCTGGCTTTGCAACCTCCCATTTGGAGGCTTGGCTTTGGCTAGCAGGCACTTCCCCATTTGGAAATGGAGCCACCTCTGCAGCTGCTTTCCGCTTCCCTCTCTGAATGGCCTGGGACCCTCTCCTGCAAGCCTGAGGTTGGGATGCATTCAAAGCACAGGGATCCTGCAGGACACACACCTCAGCTCCTTGTCCCTTTTCATTCTCTAAGGAAGATTGAGCAGGACACTCATCCTTTCATCCATTCATGCATAAACATTTGCCAGAACCCCGCTCATGTCAGGCACTGAGCTAGGTGTGAATGCTTCTTCCTTTCCCAATTACATAGACATGAAGCGTGCAACTAAAATAAGTGCTTCCCAGGGCTTCCTGGAATGGACTTGTATGGTGGTCCCTGTCCCTTCCAACCCCAGTCCCACACTCTGTCCCCTGGCCCTCATTTCTGGCCCCGCCCTTGACATATTGGGATTACTACAATTCAAGGTGAGATGTGGGTGGGGACACAGCCAAACCATATCACAGTCCCATAATCTCTTTTGTAGTGACAAAGATCACTAATTTGAACCATTCATGGTATTTTCTTATACAATAATTTTTGAAAGATTTATGGAAGATTTACTTATTTCATTTTATTTTATTTTATTTTATTTTATTTTTATTTTTTATTATACTTTAAGTTCTAGGGTACATGTGCATAACGTGCAGGTTACATATGTATACATGTGCCATGTTGGTGTGCTGCACCCATCAACTCGTCAGCACCCATCAATTCATCATTTATATCAGGTATAACTCCCCAATGCAATCCCTCCCCCCTCCCCCCTCCCCATGATAGGCCCCAGTGTGTGATGTTCCCCTTCCCGAGTCCAAGTGAGCTCATTGTTCAGTTCCCACCTATGAGTGAGAACATGCGGTGTTTGGTTTTCTCTTCTTGTGATAGTTTGCTAAGAATGATGGTTTCCAGCTGCATCCATGTCCCTACAAAGGACGCAAACTCATCCTTTTTTATGGCTGCATAGTATACCATGGTGTATATGTGCCACATTTTCTTAATCCAGTCTGTCACTGATGGACATTTGGGTTGATTCCAAGTCTTTGCTATTGTGAATAGTGCCGCAATAAACATACGTGTGCATGTGTCTTTGTAGTAGCATAATTTATAATCCTTTGGGTATATACCCAGTAGTGGGATGGCTGGGTCATATGGTACATCTAGTTCTAGATCCTTGAGGAATCGCCATACTGTTTTCCATAATGGTTGAACTAGTTTACAATCCCACCAACAGTGTAAAAGTGTTCCTATTTCTCCACATCCTCTCCAACACCTATTGTTTCCTGATTTTTTAATGATTGCCATTCTAACTGGTGTGAGATGGTATCTCATTGTGGTTTTGATTTGCATTTCTCTGATGGCGAGTGATGATGAGCATTTTTTCATGTGTCTGTTGGCTGTATGAATGTCTTCTTTTGAGAAATGTCTGTTCATATCCTTTGCCCACTTTTGGATGGGGTTGTTTGTTGTTTTCTTGTATATTTGTTTGAGTTCTTTGTAGATTCTGGAAATTAGCCCTTTGTCAGATGAGTAGATTGCAAAAATTTTCTCCCATTCTGTAGGTTGCCTGTTCACTCTGATGGTAGTTTCTTTTGCTGTGCAGAAGCTCTTTAGTTTAATGAGATCCCATTTGTCAATTTTGGCTTTTGCTGCCGTTGCTTTTGGTGTTTTAGACATGAAGTCCTTGCCCATGCCTATGTCCTGAATGGTACTACCTAGATTTTCTTCTAGGGTTTTTATGGTATTAGGTCTAACATTTAAGTCTCTAATCCATCTTGAATTAATCTTCGTATAAGGAGTAAGGAAAGGATCCAGTTTCAGCTTTCTACTTATGGCTAGCCAATTTTCCCAGCACCATTTATTAAATAGGGAATCCTTTCCCCATTTCTTGTTTTTCTCAGGTTTGTCAAATATCAGATGGTTGTAGATGTGTGGCATTATTTCTGAAGGCTCCGTTCTGTTCCATTGGTCTATATCTCTGTTTTGGTACCAGTACCATGCTGTTTTGGTTACTGTAGCCTTGTAGTATAGTTTGAAGTCAGGTAGCGTGACGCCTCCGGCTTTGTCCTTTTGACTTAGGATTGTCTTGGCAATACGGGCTCTTTTTTGGTTCCATATGAACTTTAAAGCAGTTTTTTCCAATTCGGTGAAGAAACTCATTGGTAGCTTGATGGGGATGGCATTGAATCTATAAATTACCTTGGGCAGTATAGCCATTTTCACAATATTGATTCTGCCTATCCATGAGCATGGTATGTTCTTCCATTTGTTTGTGTCCTCTTTGATTTCACTGAGCAGTGGTTTGTAGTTCTCCTTGAAGAGGTCCTTTACATCCCTTGTAAGTTGGATTCCTAGGTATTTTATTCTCTTTGAAGCAATTGTGAATGGAAGTTCATTCCTGATTTGGCTCTCTGCTTGTCTGTTACTGGTGTATAAGAATGCTTGTGATTTTTGCACATTAATTTTGTATCCTGAGACTTTGCTGAAGTTGCTTATCAGCTTAAGAAGATTTTGGGCTGAGACGATGGGGTTTTCTAAATACACAATCATGTCATCTGCAAACAGGGACAATTTGACTTCCTCTTTTCCTAACTGAATACCCTTGATTTCTTTCTCTTGCCTGATTGCCCTAGCCAGAACTTCCAACGCTGTGTTGAATAGGAGTGGTGAGAGAGGGCATCCCTGTCTTGTGCCAGTTTTCAAAGGGAACTTTTCCAGTTTTTGCCCATTCAGTATGATATTAGCTGTGGGTTTGTCATAAATAGCTCTTATTATTTTGAGGTACGTTCCATCAATACCGAATTTGTTGAGCGTTTTTAGCATGAAGGGCTGTTGAATTTTGTCAAAAGCCTTTTCTGCATCTATTGAGATAATCATGTGGTTCTTGTCTTTGGTTCTGTTGATATGCTGGATTACGTTGATTGATTTGCGAATGTTGAACCAGCCTTGCATCCCAGGGATGAAACCCACTTGATCATGGTGGATAAGCTTTTTGATGTGCTGCTGAATCCGGTTTGCCAGTATTTTATTGAGGATTTTTGCATCGATGTTCATCAGGGAGATTGGTCTAAAATTCTCTTTTTTTGTTGTGTTTCTGCCAGGCTTTGGTATCAGGATGATGCTGGCCTCATAAAATGAGTTAGGGAGGATTCCCTCTTTTTCTATTGATTGGAATAGTTTCAGAAGGAATGGTACCAGCTCCTCCTTGTACCTCTGGTAGAATTCAGCTGTGAATCCATCTGGTCCTGGGCTTTTTTTGGTGGGCAGGCTATTAATTGTTGCCTCAATTTCAGAGGCTGCTATTGGTCTATTCAGGGATTCAACTTCTTCCTGGTTTAGTCTTGGAAGAGTGTACGTGTCCAGGAAATTATCCATTTCTTCTAGATTTTCTAGTTGATTTGCGTAGAGGTGTTTATAGTATTCTCTGATGGTAGTTTGTATTTCTGTGGGGTCGGTGGTGATATCCCCTTTATCATTTTTTATTGCGTCTATTTGATTCCTCTCTCTTTTCTTCTTTATTAATCTTGCTAGCGGTCTGTCAATTTTGTTGATCTTTTCAAAAAACCAACTCCTGGATTCATTGATTTTTTGGAGGGTTTTTTGTGTCTCTATCTCCTTCAGTTCTGCTCTGATCTTAGTTATTTCTTGCCTTCTGCTAGCTTTTGAATGTGTTTGCTCTTGCCTCTCTAGTTCTTTTAATTGTGATGTTAGAGTGTCAATTTTAGATCTTTCCTGCTTTCTCTTGTGGGCACTTAGTGCTATAAATTTCCCTCTACACACTGCTTTAAATGTGTCCCAGAGATTCTGGTATGTTGTATCTTTGTTCTCATTGGATTCAAATAACATCTTTATTTCTGCTTTCATTTCGTTATGTACCCAGTAGTCATTCAGGAGCAGGTTGTTCAGTTTCCATGTAGTTGAGCGGTTTTGATTGAATTTCTTAGTCCTGAGTTCTAGTTTGATTGCACTGTGGTCAGAGAGACAGTTTGTTATAATTTCTGTTCTTTTACATTTGCTGAGGAGTGCTTTACTTCCAATTATGTGGTCAATTTTGGAATAAGTGTGATGTGGTGCTGAGAAGAATGTATATTCTGTTGACTTGGGGTGGAGAGTTCTATAGATGTCTATTAGGTCCGCTTGGTGCAGAGATGAGTTCAATTCCTGGATATCCTTGTTAACTTTCTGTCTCGTTGATCTGTCTAATGTTGACAGTGGAGTGTTGAAGTCTCCCATTATTATTGTATGGGAGTCTAAGTCTCTTTGTAAGTCTCTAAGGACTTGCTTTATGAATCTGGGTGCTCCTGTATTAGGTGCGTATATATTTAGGATAGTTAGCTCTTCCTGTTGGATTGATCCCTTTACCATTATGTAATGGCCTTCTTTGTCTCTTTTGATCTTTGATGGTTTAAAGTCTGTTTTATCAGAGACTAGGATTGCAACCCCTGCTTTTTTTTGTTCTCCATTTGCTTGGTAGATCTTCCTCCATCCTTTTATTTTGAGCCTATGTATGTCTCTGCATGTGAGATGGGTCTCCTGAAGACAGCAGACTGATGGGTCTTGACTCTTTATCCAGTTTGCCAGTCTGTGTCTTTTAATTGGAGCATTTAGTCCATTTACATTTAAGGTTAATATTGTTATGTGTGATCTTGATCCTGCCATTATGATATTAACTGGTTATTTTGCTCATTAGTTGATGCAGTTTCTTCCTAGGCTCGATGGTCTTTACATTTTGGCATGTTTTTGCAGTGGCTGGTACCGGTTGTTCCTTTCCATGTTTAGGGCTTCCTTCAGGGTCTCTTGTAAGGCAGGCCTGGTGGTGACAAAATCTCTAAGCATTTGCTTATCTGTAAAGAATTTTATTTCTCCTTCACTTATGAAACTTAGTTTGGCTGGATATGAAATTCTGGGTTTAAAATTCTTTTCTTTAAGAACGTTGAATATTGGCCCCCACTCTCTTCTGGCTTGTAGAGTTTCTGCCGAGAGATCTGCTGTCAGTCTGATGGGCTTCCCTTTGTGGGTAACCCGACCTTTCTCTCTGGCTGCCCTTAAGATTTTTTCCTTCATTTCAACTTTGGTGAATCTGGCAATTATGTGTCTTGGAGTTGCTCTTCTGGAGGAGTATCTTTGTGGCGTTCTCTGTATTTCCTGAATTTGAATGTTGGCCTGCCCTGCTAGGTTGGGGAAGTTCTCCTGGATGATATCCTGTAGAGTGTTTTCCAATTTGGTTCCATTTTCCCCCTCACTTTCAGGCACCCCAATCAGACGTAGATTTGGTCTTTTGACATAATCCCATACTTCTTGCAGGCTTTGTTCATTTCTTTTTCTTCTTTTTTCTTTTGGTTTCTCTTCTCGCTTCATTTCATTCATTTGATCCTCAATCGCTGATACTCTTTGTTCCAGTTGATCGAGTCGGTTACTGAAGCTTGTGCATTTGTCACGTATTTCTCGTGTCATGGTTTTCATCTCTGTCATCTCGTTTATGACCTTCTCTGCATTAATTAGTCTAGCTGTCAATTCTTCCACTTTTTTTTCAAGATTTTTAGTTTCTTTGTGCTGGGTACGTAATTCCTCCTTTAGCTCTGAGAGGTTTGATGGACTGAAGCCTTCTTCTCTCATCTCATCAAAATCATTCTCTGACCAGCTTTGATCCGTTGCTGGCGATGGGCTGTGCTCCTTTGCAGGAGGAGATGCGCTCTTATTTTTTGAATTTCCAGCTTTTCTGCCCTGCTTTTTCCCCATCTTTGTGGTTTTATCTGTCACTGGTCTTTGATGATGGTGACGTACTGATGGGGTTTTGATATAGGTGTCCTTCCTGTTTGATAGGTTTCCTTCTGACTGTCAGGACCCTCAGCTATAGGTCTGTTGGAGATTGCTTGAGGTCCACTCCAGACTCTGTTTGCCTGGGTATCAGCAGCAGAGGTTGCAGAAGACAGAATATTGCTGAACAGCGAGTGCACCTGTCTGATTCTTGCTTTGGAAGCTTCCTCTCAGGGGTGTACTCCACCCTGTGAGGTGTGGGGTGTCAGACTGCCCCTAGTGGGGGATGTCCCCCAGTTAGGCTACTCAGGGGTCAGTGACCCACTTGAACAGGCAGACTGCCCCTTCTCAGATCTCAACCTCCGTGTTGGGAGATCCACTGCTCTCTTCAAAGCTGTCAGACAGAGTCGTTCGCGTTTCACAGGCTTCTACTCCTTTAGCTGAGCCCTGTCCCCAGAGGCGCAGTCTACAGAGACAGGCAGGTTTCCTTGAGCTGCTGTGAGCTCCACCCAGTTCCAGCTTCCCAGCGGCTTTAGTTACCTACTTAAGCCTCAGCGATGGCGGGCGCCCCTCCCCCAGCCTCGCTGCTGCCTTGCGGTTAGATTGCCGCAGACTGCTGTGTTAGCAAGGAGAGAGGCTCCGTGGGCGTGGGACCCTCCCGGCCAGGTGTGGGATACAATCTCCGGTGTGCCGGTGTTACAGCGCAGTATTGGGGTGGGAGTTACCCGATTTTCCAGGTGTTGTGTGTCTCAGTTCCCCTGGCTAGGAAAAGGGACTCCCTTCCCCCTCGCGCTTCCCAGGTGAGGGGATGCCTCGCCCTGCTTCAGCTCTCGCTGGTTGGGCTGCAGCAGCTGACCAGCACCGATTGTCCGGCACTCCCGAGTGAGATGACCCCAGTACCTCAGTTGAAAATGCAGAAATCGCCGGTCTTCTGTGTTGCTCGCGCTGGGAGATGGAGACTGAAGCTGTTCCTATTCGGCCATCTTGCTCCGCCCTCCCCTGGCCCTCATTTCATCACATTATTACTCCAGGGACTCTTCAGGTCTTGGTGTTTGAGCAGTGGTGGAAGAGAGTCCACTGTGACCAGCATCCATGAGGTTGGGAATTACAGAGGTGCGTGGCTCCATTCTTTCTCCCTGTGTGGCATCAGTTGCCACCTTCCCAGTGCTCTGTAGCAGCATGCCACCGGCTGCAGCTGAGGCAGCGAGAAGCTGTCTTGGGGATGGAGACTGGAACTGTGTCCAGAGTTTGTTCCTTCCAGTGGGTTTGTGGTCTCACTGACTTCAAGAATGAAGCCACAGACCTTCATGGTGAGTGTTATAGCTCTTAAAGGTGGCAGAGCCCCAAAAAGTAAACAGCAGCAAGATTTATTGTGAAGAGTGAAAGAACAAAGCTTCCATAGCGTGGAAGGGGATCAGTTGCCGCTGCTGGCTGGGGTGGCCAGCTTTTATTCCCTTATTTGTCCCCACCCATGTCCTGCTGATTCATCCATTTTACAGAGCACTGATTGGTCCATTTTACAAATCTCTAGCTAGCTACAGAGCATTGATTGGTGCATTTTACAATCCTAGCTACAGAGTGTTGATTGGTGCATTTTACAATCCTCTTATAAGACAGAAAAGTTCTCCAAGTCCCCACTCAATCCAGGAAGTCCAGCTGGCTTCACCTCTCAATCACCCTCTAAACAGGACACCCCAAATTCTATTGGGAATTGGGTGATGACTGCTCTAGCTACTTCCTGCTGGATAGGGGCAAAGAAGGAGCCCTGCAGATGTAGTGTCCTCCAGAGGGAAACTCTTCAGGCCAGTCAAAGGGCCAGTGGGTGGTCCAAGGGTCCTCAGTAGAAGTTGTTAGTTGAGCTTATTTGGGGTTCCATTTGTAAGACCATCTGTAGCTTGATGGCCTCAATCCTGGAGGGAAAAAAATTGACAAGGAGGTTAAAAATACAGGGTCCCAAAGTCAGTAATAGCAAGATGGCTGTCACGGGACCTAGAAAGGGAAGAAGCCATGTTGCCCAATTCCAGAAGTTGGTATAAGAGTTTGAAAGGCATCTGATTTCAGAAGCCTTTTCCTGTAAATGCCAGCTGGTGTCTCATACTATCCCTTACTGGTTAGTGTAAAAACAATGCTCTTCCCCTAAGAAGGTGCAAAGTCGTCCTTTCTCAGCAGTGAGGTGGTCTAGGTCCTGGTGGTTGTGGAGAGTCACTGCTGCCAAAGAGCCTATTTAGGATTGTAGAGTACAGATAGATGTTGTTATTTCTTGCAAACTGTCTGAGAAATCATTTGAGAGTGTGTGGTAGTAGGATAATGAAGTAGATAAACTGGCTATTCTGGTTGCTGTAGCAGTCCCATTCCTAACCCTATAAATAGGGGTATTAGTTGTATGGCCCTGCGCTGGCAGACTTGAGTTTTGAGGGACACTGATAGGGTCTGATTTCCACAAGATTAGAAGTTAGGATAATACATGTTACACTTAACTTTTAGCAAACTTTACTTTTGTTTAAAACCTTGTAAGTTTGGGATTTCAATTGTTCTTTGCTATTAATAAGACCTCGTTCAGTCCATATTTACTTAGAATTGGTATAGATGGCTCTTTCCTGATTCTGTAAGTACTTTAAGGTTTAGTTGAGTGCAAACAGCTCGCATATTTGAGCAGACCAATTATTAGACAATTTTCCTAACTCTGTTTCTACAAGAGTTTCCTTATCACTTACTGAATACCAATTACATCTTTTTCTCTTAATCACCAGGGAAGAACCATCTATCATCCTGTCCTGAAGGGAGTTCCTCCTAGATCTGGTTGGACCTTTGTAAGGTAATTAATTAAGATTTAGATCCCCGTTAGGAAATCTGCTGGGTTAAGGATTTTTGATAGCAAGGCTACAGGTTGTCAGTGGCCTCAGTGCTTTTGGGCTATGCCCTTGTTTACACTGACAAGAAGGTGGTATTGGGGTGTTATAGGGTCATGGAGAATACCTTCAATTATCAATTATTCAATTATAAGTTTTAATTTTACCCTGGCTTTTACTACTTCTATCTCTTTCTCTCTCTCTTTGTCTCTCTTTCTTTCCTTCTGACTCCCTCTTTGTCTCTCTGTCTCTTTTTCTTTCTCTTTCCTTCTCTCTTTGACTTTCTGTCTTTCCCCTCTTGCTCTCTTTCTCTCTTTGACTTTCTGTCTTCCCTCTCTCTCTTTCTTTCTCTCTTTGCTTGTCTTTCCCTGCCTCTGCCAGCTGCTTTTGCTGCTGTTCTCCCTTCTCCTTCCCCTTTTTGATGGCTTCAGCAGCGTAAGACTGCCACCTCCTTGGGTTTTTGCACTGCGTGCAATAACTCCATGATTTCCTTGTGGTTCCCCCAGAGGTTAGGAACTCCCTTTCTTTCCATACTGCAGCACAGGTACATAGGATTAGATAAGCATACTTGCTATCTGTATACACATTTATTCTTTATCCCTTTCCCAGTTCTAAGGCTCTGGTAAGCACCACTAGTTCTGCTAACTGGTCCCTGGTCCCTGGGGGAAGAGGCTTACATTCAAGTACTGTTACATCACTAACTATGGCATAACCTGCCCTTTGTATCCCATTCTCCACAAATGAACTTCCATCAGTATATAGGTTAAGGTCAGGATTAGCTAAGGGGACTTCTAAGAGATCCTCTTAAGTGGCATAAGTCTGGACTACAATTTGTTGGCAGTCATGCTCGATTGGTTCCCCATCCTCTGGGATAAAAGTAGCAGGGTTGAGGGCCACACATGTGCATATTTGAAGCACTGGTCCCTCAAGGAGTAACACCTGGTATCTAAGCAGGTGGTTGTCTGATAGTCATAAACTTTCTTTGAGCACCTAGCATGCCATTTATATCATGAATAGTCCAGATGGTGAGATCCTTTCCTTGTATTATTTTGATAGCTTCTAATACTAAGATGGCCACTGCCACAACTACCCATAAACAGTGAGGTCAGCCTTTTGCTGCTACATCAATTTCCTTACTTAGGTATGCCACAGGTTATGGGGTTGTCCCATGAGTCTGAGTAAGGACTCCAAGAGCTATTCCTGCTCGCTCTGTGATGTATAAAGAGAAGTTTTGTCCTGTGGGAAAGCTTAAGGCTGGAGATTGTACTACGGCCTGCTTTAAGGTTTTGAAGGCTGTTTCTGCCCCTGGTTCCCATTCTACTAGATGAATGTTTGCCCTCTGGGTCTCCTTGATTAGAGTATAGAGGGGCCCAGCCATCTCACTGTATCCAGGGATCCATAATCAGCAAAAGCTGGTGATTCCAAGGAACCCCCGCAAATGTTTTAATGTCTTAGGGTGATGATAAGCCAGTATAGGCTGTATTTGTTCCTTGCTGAGGGCCCTGGTTCCTCTGACTAAGATTAGGCCTAGGTATATGACTCACTGTAGGCAGAGCTGGGCCTTCGATTTAGACACCTTGTACCCTTGATGAACTAGAAAGTTCAAGAGATCTAGAGTAGCCTGCTGGCATGAGGCTTCCAAACTGGTAGCCAAAAGTAAACCATCCATATACTGAAGGATCAGAGTGCCTGGACTTGAGAAGTGGCCTCGATCTTGGGCCAGTGCCTGACCAAACAGATCAGGGCTATCCCTAAACCCTTGAGGCAAGACTGTCCACGTAAGTTGGAAGGTCTGTGGAATCCTCAAAAGCAAAGAGAAACTGGGAGTCACAGTGCAGGGGAATGCAAAGAAGGCATCCTTGAGGTCCAGAACAGTGAGCCATTTTGCTTCCTCTGGTATTTGAGAGAGCAGGGTATGAGGGTGGGTACAGCTGGATATAGAGGAATTACTACCTCATTGATGAGTCTAAGATCTTGCACTAGTCTCCACTGACCATTCGGTTTTTGCACTCCTAGAATTGTGGTGTTGCAGGGACTACTGCATTTTATTACTAAACCTTGAGCTTTTAAATGTCTAACAATATCATGTAATCTTTTATGAGCTTCAGGCCTTAAGGGATATTACCTTTGATAAGGAAAAGTGTTGGGGTCTTTTAGCCTGATTTGGACTGGGCGGGCATTTTTTGCCCTTCCAAATTGTTCTTCCAATGGCCAGACTTCAGGATTGATTTCCTCTTTAAGTAGGGGACAACAAATGGGTAATTTGTTCCCCATATTAATGTAGATAATAGCTCCAGCTTTAGCTAATATGTCCCTCCCTAGTAAGAGTGTGGGAATTTCAGGCATAACAAAAAAGGCATGTGCAAAGAGGACAGCCCTCCGGGGCAGGAGATTAACACTGAGAAGGCTGCACCAGTGTCCAGGAGGAAGTCAATTTCCTGGCCTCCAATGGTTAAACGTACCTGGGGCTCAGTGAGGGTGATGACACGAGCTGGCACTTGCCCTGGGCACCCTCAGTCCTGACTTGGATCATCTGGTTGGGGGCTTCTGGCCCAGAGAACCTTTGCCCTCTGGGGCAGTGTGCCTTCCAGTGATTGCCTTGGCATAGTGGACACGGGCGAGGGGACAACTTCTCATTGGACAATCTTTTTTAAGATTGCTTGCAAACCACACTGGTAACAAGCCCTACTGTGTGATTGGCCTGCTCCATTTTCTGTCCTCTCTGAACTACCAAGATTTGTTTTCTGAGGGCCATGACTAAGGTTATGGCCTTTCTCTTATCTCAATTTTTCTTTTCAGCCTGTTTCTCTTGGTCACTATTAGAGAACACTGAGGTTGCCAGGTTTAATAACGCCTCCAGATTTTGTTCAGGGCCCAGGGCTCGCTTTTGGAGCTTTCTCCTGATATCTGGAGCTGATTGGGTAATAAACTTATCTTTTAGGATCAATTGGCCCTCGAGGGAGTAGGGTGACAGGGGATTATATTTTCTTAAGGCCTTCTGTAGCTGCTCGAGGAAGGTGGAAGGATTTTCTTCCTTTCCCTGAGTTATGGTGGACATCACTGAATAATTCATGGGCTTTTTCCTAATTCTCCTTAGTCCTTCTAGAACACAGGTCAACAGATGTTTGCGACTTTAGTACCCATGATCTGAGTCTAGGTCCCAGTGGGGATCCATACTGGGGACAGCTTGCTGACAAGTAGGGAGTTTGTCCCTTTCTTCATCTGTCATCCTATCATTTACTTGACTAAGATACCAGGTATCTCCAAACTCTCAGGCTACAGCTAAAGCTGCATTCTTTTCATTGAAGGCCAGGGTTTGATCTAACAATAACATGATATCTCTCCAAGTGAGATTGAAGGTTTGCCCTAGACCCTGTAGGACATCTATGTACCTATCGGAACCATCTGAAAACTTCCCCAGGTCTGCCTTGATCTGCTTTAAATCAGAGAGGGAGAAAGGGACATGTACTTGGGTTGGGCCAAATTCCCCTCCCCCTACAGCTTGAAGGGGACATAACCGATAGCCTGGGGGTTTTTGTGGTCCTTTGGAGATTTCTTTGCTTGCTTCCTTATGAATGGGGGAGATTAGAGGAGGCTTATCATTAACAGGAAGGAGAGCTACAGGGAGGCTAGGATATGGGAGTAAGCTGAGAAGTCTTCTTGTGGGATGTAAATTGTAAGGTTTCCATAGTTGTGGATTATCCTTCAATGAAAAGAAAGCTGGGGCATAAGGTGTTTCACTCCATTTGCCTTCCCTCTTACAGAAAAGGTCAAGCTGCAAGATAGTATTGTAATGTACACTTTCCTCAGGTGGCCATTTTTCCCCATCAGAGAGAGAATATTGGCCGTAGTGCAGAAAAAAATAAGTTGCCTCTTTTTCAGGGTTTGTGGGTCAAATTGGTCCCAATTGCTTAGGATGCATTTCAAGGGTGAGCCTGTTGATGCCTGAGTGTTTCCCATCTGAAAGAAAAAAACTGCCAATGGTTTTGGTTTGTTTGTTCTCTCCCCTGCCCACCCCCGCCCGCTGAAGAAGCTGCAATGGTCCCTAGACCCTGCTGATCAGAATAGTTGCACTCACTGATGCAGCAGCAGATCCCCCTCTTGCCCAAGAACTCACAATGGTCCCTGGACCCTGCTGATCAGAATAGTTGCACTCACCAAAGCAGCAGCAGAAACACTAGTTTTCCTCCTAGACCATAAAGAGGACCAAGAAAAATTGGATGTAGTGGCCCTTACCAACACATTCTCAAAAACCTGTTAGAGTCCTAAGCATTTTCTCCTGTTAGTATTGGGACCTTCACCTGTCCTATAAAGATGATATGCCTCAAAATGGAATGGAGGGCCATACCCTGACGGAGGGAAGGGATCTCTAGGGTTGAAAGACTGATGCCTTTTGTCCTCACTTCTTATAATATGAATAGGAAGGATATCCCCCTAATTGTGGAGTCTATAATTTCTGAGGATCCCCATACCTTAGCTTCAGGAATAACCTTTGTTAGGCCTGCTAGTCTGAGGAGGGATCCTAAAATTCCAGATAGTGCTGCCCCCTCCCAATGGGACTTTGGGCAAAAATTATGTCTGTCTGGTTGGTGAGTCTGGATGCTTAGATTTATACTAGAAATCATTCTTATAGGATAAACTAGAAAAGCACGAGACACAGGGAGTGGTTTTTAGAAGTGGGATTAGCCTTGGAGAAAAGAGGCAGGAGGAAGTTTGTCTGAAAGGCATTAGGACTCAGGAGGCAAGGGTCAGGATAGATAGGATAGATGGGCGAGTCTTGCTTGGGCAACATGACTTTGAGAGTTCTGCTCATGGCTGCAGGGTCAACCAACTTTTTGTTGGGACTCTGGAGATGAATGGCTTTCCTCTCTGTCGAACATCAGCTCAGCCTGGAAGTACGGAAAAGTGGAAGCTGGTTGCAGGCAAACCAACGCTCCCAACTCTGAAGAGTTGGGGGTTGTTAGAGATCCCTTTCTCAGAAAGCCTGACACCCGTGTCTTTAGTCCGGCGGCCAGGCTAGTCACTTTTAACTGGACAGCAGGTGCCTGGCATTTAGCCCCTGAATTCTAAGGAAAAATGGGACAGAATAGCAAGCAAAAGGGGTCCAATGGTACTCACCACTTGGCAATTTCCTGGATGAGCCCCCAAGATGTGTCCAGAGTTTGTTCCTTCTGGTGGGTTCATGGTCTCGCTGACTTCAAGAATGAAACCACGGACCTTTGCAGTGAGTGTTATAGCTCTTAAAGGTGGCACGGACCCAAACAGTGAGCAGCAGCGAGATTTATTGTGAAGAGCAAAAGAACAAAGCTTCCACAGAGTAGAAGGAGACCCAAGCGGGTTGCTGCTGCTGGCTGGGGTGGGCAGCTTTTATTCCCTCATTTGTCTCCATCCATGTCCTGCTGATTGGCCTATTTTACAGAGTGTTGATTGGTCCATTTTACAGAGTGCTGATTGGTTCATTTTACAAACCTCTACCTAGTTACAGAGCGCTGATTGGTGCATTTTACAGTCCTAGCTACAGAGTATTGATTGGTGCATTTTACAATCCTCTTGCATGACAGAAAAGTTCTCCAAGTCCCCACTTGACCCAGGAAGTCCAACTGGCTTCAACTCTCAGAAGGAAATCCAAGCTAGACCTGGAGTCCATTTAGGAGTGGGGCAGAGTATTATCGTTTCCTTGGGTATCAGAGTGGGAGAGCCCTCCTTGGGCATTGAATTCAAGGCCAGTTCACTTGCCAGCCACCGTCTCAGAGCTAATCAGCTGTGCAGTTGGAAGTAGGCCCAGTGCAGGGCCTTTTAGTTGGGGAGAAGCTCACACATGAACAGAAAACTTCAGCAAGATTGAGGAGTGAGTGAATATTTGGGGACCTACCAATCCCCTGTCCAGAACCCTCTTCTGGCCACCTGAAGCCTCTGGTCTGCTATTCTCTTTATCACACAATTTCAGAGATGGTTCCATGTTTCTCTCCTCTGTGGAACTAATCAGTTTTTGATTATATTATTAGTGTAATTACTTGATGGTATTTGATGGCAAGTGCCAAGAGAGTAGACTGTATCTGTGCCTACCCCTCCTACAGAGGTGGAACTTCTTGGGAGTTAATGAAGCTCAACCTTCAGGACCCTCCCTTGCAGGGGCCCTGGAAAGGCTACTAGTCTCGAGTGTTCTAGTGGGGCAGGTTGCAATGAGGGATGCATATCTATACAAGATCAATTGCCCAAAAGACCCCAGAGTAAAGGAACCTGAATGTCCAGGACACTCATGTGCTGTGATTTCTCTTCTCATTCTAAATAAATATTCACTTTTGTACCTAATTTTTGATTTGTAATTTTTCTTTCTTTCTTTTTTCTTTTGAGAAAGGGTCTCACTCTGTCACCCAGGCTGGAGTGCAGTGGCGTCATCATGGCTCACTGCAGCCTCAACCTCCTGGGCTCAAGTGATCCTCCTGCCTCAGCCTTCCAAGTAGCTGGGACCACAGGTGCACGCCACCAGGCTAGGTTAATTTTTTTGTTTTCTTTGAGACAGAGTCTCTCTGTTGCCCAGCTAGAATGCACTGGTGCAACCTCGGTTCACTGCAATCTCTGCCTCCTGGGTTCAAGCAATTCTGCTGCCGCAGCCTCCCAAGTAGCTGGGACTACAGGCACGCACCACCACACCTGGCTAATATTTGTACTTTTAGTAGAGATGGGGTCTCGCCGTGTTGGCCAGGCTGGTCTCAAACTCCTGACCTCAGGTGATCTGCCTGCCTTGGCCTCCCGAGGTGCTGGGATTACAGGCATGAGCCACCAACACCTGGCCCAATTTTTGTATTTGTTTTAGAGATGGGGGTCTCACTATGTTGCCCAGGCCAGTCTTGAACTTCTAAACTAAAGCAATCCTCCCATTTCAGCCTCCCAATGTGCTGAGATTACAGGCATAAGCCATCACTCCCAGCCATAATTTTTCTTACAGAAGTTTCCCAAATAAGTATCAGCTCCCCACAAAAGTTAGATCTGCCCTGGAGGGGGAATTCGGTAAAAGTGTACTGAATGAATAAAAGAATGAATCAGGCTGGGCCCGGTGGCTCACGCCTATAATCCCAGCACTTTGGGAGGCTGAGGTGGGTGGATCACGAGGTCAGGAGTTCGAGACCAGCCTGGTCAAGGTGGTGAAACTCCATCTCTACTAAAAATACAAAAATTAGCCAGGTGTGGTGACAGGAGCCTGCAATCCCAGCTATTCGGGAGGCTGAGGCAGAGAATTGCTTGAACCCAGGAGGCGGAGGTTGCAGTGAGCCAAGATTGTGCCACTGAACTCCAGCCTGGGTGACAGAGCGAGACTCCATCTCAAAAAGAAAAGAAGAATCAATCGATGGATCAATCAAAAGTAATTAGAGTAAAATACAGGCATAGGGAAAATAGTATGCGCAAATACTCTCCTCCCAGCCTCCGACTCTGCCTGGACATTCGGAAGTTTGCTTGATGAGTCAGCTGTGTTGAGGGGATCACCTACCTGCTGGCTTTGGCAGGTGCTTTGAGTTTTGGAAGCTTTGGAGCCTCAGTCCACAGGATGCATAGGGCTTGAAATTCACTGGAACTAGAAACAGTCTTTTCTTGGCTTCCCAGCTTGGCCTGCCAGCTTTCTTCTCACCTGCTAATTGAATGAGCTGACTTGGAAGAGAGAAGTGTGGAGGGCTTGAGTTAACTCCTGCTCCCAAGCCTCTATTTTTTTTTTTTTTTTCCAGACATGGTCTCTTGCTCTTTTGCCCAGGCTAGAGCACAGTGAAAACAGCTCACTGCAGTCTTGACCTCCCAGGCTCAAATGATCCTCTTGCCTTAGCCTCCGAGGTAGCTGGGACTATAGCCATGCACCATCACATCCAGCCAATTTTGCATTTTTTTTGTAGAGATGGGGTCTTACTATGTTGCCCAAGCTGGTCTCAAACTCATGGGATCAAACAGTCTGCCTGCTTAGGCTTCCCAAAGTGCAGGGATTACAGGTGTGAGCCACTGCCTGTGGCCTCCCAGGCCCTTTTGACCCAATGGGGAAACAGTAGTTGAGAGTATCCTGGGCAAGTGTCAGTTTTCCTCTCTCTGAAATGGATGAAGGCCCTACTGTTTTTTAATAGACTTTGTTTTTTAGAGTAGTTTTAGGTTCACTGTAAAAGTGAGAGGAAAGTGCAGAGAGTCCTCTTGCCCTCATCCATACAAGCCTCCTCCATTATCCACATCCCCACCAGAGTGGTACATATGTTACAATCAATGTACCTACATTGGCACTATGTTATCACCCAAAGTCTATGGTTTACACTGGAGTTCACTCTTGGTGTACACCCTATGAAGACCCCACTTTTTACAGGTTTGTTGTGAGAACTGGACTCTATCTGAAATTCCCTGGACTTAATTTGTGGCAGTTGTTAAACAACGCTCACTCCTCTCCCCGTTTTCCTTGGAACCTCCCATTAGCAACCTAATTGGATGGGAAGTTTGATCACATTAAAGAATTGAATCAACTTAGGGCTGGCATTGTCCAACTTGTGTCACTACTCTAAGAAATGGCCTTGTCTCCAGACCAGAACTCACCATAACATGATCCTGAGGTGGGTCAGTCCATCCCCCATCCTTTGTCTCCTGTTTCAGTCTAAACAATGGAGAAGAAGCCCTGCTGTCTGCCCAGGGAACTCGTGATAATTGGTGCACTATACCTAAGTGTTTGCCGTGTAGTTGCAAACACCATTGTTTCTTCCGGTGGAACACTGTTCTATAAGTTACGGTGATGAGGGATTCCACCAGTGTGGTTGGCAAGGTCTGCGCTTTAGTTTGAAGTTCATGGTGCCACCTCTGTTATGCAAAGAACTTGGCCAGGGTCCTGAAGTAGAAAACGAGGAGAAGGCCACAGGTCCAAGAGTTTTCTTTTTGAGATGGAGTCTCGCTCTGTCACCCAGGCTGGAGTACAGAGGCGCAACCTCCACTCACTGCAACCTCCGCCTCCCGGGTTCAAGCGATTCTTCTGCCTCAGCCTCCTGAGTAACTGGGATTACAGGCATGTGCCACCATGCCCAGCTAATTTTTGTATTTTTAGTGGAGACGGGGTTTCATCATGTTGATCAGGCTGGTCTCGAACTCCTGACCTTGTGATCCACCCACCTCAGCCTCCCAAAGTGCTGGGATTACAGGTATGAGCCACTGTACCCAGCCAGGTCCAAGAGTTTTCTAATCATCAGGAGACCAAATGGGGCAGACACTGCCAGCTGTTCACCAAAACCCATTTCATCCTTCTCCAATAGTAGGGCTATAATTCCCAGCCTTCCTGTGAAGATCTGTGGCCATGTGACCAAGTCCCAACTGTATGGGAGGAAGTCACTTCCAGGCATGGCTCAGGAAACGTTGTTCAGTGCTTCTCCCTTGAGCTTCTTTCTCCTTTGGACTGACTGGAGCCAGGCCTTGATGGCCCATCTTTGACCGTGCAGATGATGATAAAACCATCAGATGGCAAAACCATCTGCTACCATAGATGACTCTATGTAGTAGAGCTCACCTATCCATCTTGGACTGATTTGTGGGAGAGAAATAAACTCCCTTGTTTGAGTCCTTGCATTTTCTAATGCTAACGTTAATGAGATATCATTTACACATGGTGAAATACACAAATCTTAAGTGTACAGTTTGGTGGATTTTAGTAAAAGTATACACCCCTGTAACAACCAGCCTAAACGCTATATAAAATACTCCCATCTTCCCTGTAAGTTTCTTGTTACCCTTTCTAGGCCATCCCTACCTCTGTCCCCACTCCCCAGGTAAACACTGTTCTGATTTCTCTCAACTTAGTTTTGCCTATTTTTGAACTTCATATAAATGGAACCATACAGTATGAACTCTTCTGTATCTGGCTTCTCTCATTCAACATAATGTTTTTGAGACGGATCCATGTTGTTAAATGTTTTCAGGAATTTTCTTGTTTATGGTGAGTAAAATTCCAATGTAAGAATATACCAAAAATTGTTGATCCATTCTCTTATTGATGGACATTTGGATTGTTTCTACTTCTTGGCTATTATGAATAAAGTGGCTACAAGCAGGCTTTAAACAATTCTTTTTGTAGACTATTTTTTTCTCTTTTTTTTGAAACGGAGTCTCGCTCTGTCACCCAGGCTGGAATACAGTGGCGCAATCTTGGCTCACTGCAACCTCCGCTTCCCGAGTTCAAGCGATTCTTCTGCTTTAGCCTTCCAAGTAGCTGGGACTACAGGCGCCTGCCACCACGCCCGGCTAATTTTTGTATTTTCAGTAGAGATGGGATTTCACCATATTGGCCAGGCTGGTCTCGAACTCCTGACCTTGTGATCCGCCCATCTCAGTCTCCCAAAGTGCCAGGATTACAGGTGTGAGCCATCGCGCCTGGCCTGACTTATTTTTTTTAAATCTCTCTTGGATAGATACCTGGGAGTAGAACTGTTGGGTCACAGCTTAGAAGCATATTAAACTTAATTAGAAACTGCCATACAGTTTTCCAAACATTCCTGTCAGCAAGTGTGGGTGTGCCATTTGCTCCACATCCTTGCCAACACAAATCCTTTTCAATTTTAGCCATTCAATGCAGTGGCAGAGAGCCATTGCGTTTTTAGGGCTTGGTTTTTTTTGTTTTTTTTGAGGCAGTGTCTCACTCTGTCAACCCGTGTGAAGTGCAGTGATCATAGCTCACTGTAATCTTGAACTTCTGGGCTCAAGAGATCCTCCTGTCTCAGCCTCCGGAGCTGCTAGGACTGCAGGCACATGCCACTGCACCCAGCTGACTTAGTTTTTTTGTTTTTTTAAAATAGAGACAGAGTCTTGATATGTTACCCAGGCTGGTCTTGAACTCCTGGCCTCAAGCAATCCTCTTGCCTTGACCTCCCAAAGTGCTGGGATTACAGGCATAAGTCACCACACCTGGTCCACCTTTAGGACCTTTTTTTTTTAACAGCAGTTTCACTATTATCCTAACACATGCAAGGTAGACATGGGAAGAAGGAGGAATGGTATGTGCTTGAAGGTCAGTGGTCACGTTTGTTCCTATGTGACCTGGCTGCGGGCCTCATGAGGAGGCCTTGGCAGGTAATGCTGGTTAATTATCTAATAACGCAAAGGCAGATGGGGTCAGATGGACCTCAGTATAAATTCCAGATCTCACAAGCCACTAGACTGTGACAAGTCACCTATCCCCTCTGTGTTGGGTTCCCTCCATGTAAAAGGAAGATGATAATGAACGTACCCTGTGGTGTTATTCCAAGGCTTTAGTAACATGCTGCACAGGGGCACTTGGCATGCTGGAGGCTGGGCGCCAGTCACAGCTCGGATTCTAGGGCAGGACTCCTGCTCCTGGAGGATGAGCAAGGGAGATGCAGAGCCCCGACCTCTGGACCCTCATTCTAGACCTTTCAGTGGGTTTGGGTTAATAGAAGCCTGTTCACCAACACAGCACTGCATCCTTGAGACTGACTTTTCATACAAAGCTGGTGGAAGTTCATGAGGTGAGTTGGAAGTTGACCAACACCAGCTGTGGCACCAGAAGTTCTGATACAAGTGAGGTTGGGCATGACCAAAAGAAGTCCCCATTGAAGTTGTGCTGGTGGCAGGGAGCAAGGGGGATCACCCATGAAGGAGGCTCAGGAATCCAGCTAGGAGACAGCAAGTGGTTTACTTGGGTAGTCTGGTGATGTTGCTTTAGGGAACACCATGCTTTTTGGAGACATGGGAAGGATCTAGATGTCTAACACTAGGAATTTGGTTAAATAAGTGATTTGTGTGTGGATGTAATACTTTGAAGTCATGAAAATGATGCTGAAGGTGGGTGTTTATGTACTGGGAAAGATAATCACCATTTTTTTACACCATTAAGGGATAAAGATATATACCTTATATACCTTTTTACTTTAGCAATTTGCTTTGTTCCTTAACAAGGGGTGGTCCTTTTTTAGTTAAAACTCAGATACATACCACACACACACACACACACACACACACACACACACACACACGAATGGCTGGAAGAATATACTCCAGGGCCCCTGTTGTTGTCTCTGGATAATAAGATAATATAAATGATCTTACTTTTTCTTTCTTCGTGATTATCTGTATTTTCTCAATTCTAACATGCATGAATTTTGTAATTAGAAATTGGAGTTGGCATTTCACACTACAGGGTGCTTAGACCTGATCATGGCAAAGGAGGCAGTTTTTAAAGGAAAGGAAATGCATAGTGAAATGGAATTATGCACCCAAATCATTTCTCCTCATTATTAGAGGTGAATGTGTTTGCCACTGCTAAGCTGTTAAAGATGACACTCACTTTAGACTGCAAAGAACATGGATGAATAACCTGGAAGTGATCCAGGCATCCCTCCTCACAGGACAGTGTGAGGTTGGAGCTTGGTAAGGCTCAGGCGTGCCCAGAGTAGACGTCAGGGCCTTACATGCCAGCTTCCACCTGATGGCGAAGTCTGTGGGGTTAGTTGTCCATTTTCTCTTCATGTGAGGGTTCTGTGGCTGAAAGGATGGGGCCGATTGTCAGACAACCCCAGAGCACAGGAGTGGCCAGAAGGCTTGCAGGCAGGCATAAGAGTGGTGCATGGAATGCCTTCCAGGATGCCTAGGGACCCAGGGGCAGCTCCGGGGTAATATCAGAGCTGAAAATTGGGTCAATAGGTGCTTGCTTTTGTTTCAAATCAAGGCAAGTGGGTTTTGTATGCTCTGTGTACAAATATATTGTTTTGGTAAAGAAATTAGAAAATGTTGATAAGTTGCTGTTTTAGAGATGAAGAGTCATGGAACCTTTGCACTGAAAGGAACCTAGGAGAGCATGTACACTCCCCTTTCACAGAAGACTCACCGTTAAGAGATTTCTCAAGGTCATGGGTAGTTGGCGGTAGATCAGGGCTAGAATCTAATTCCATGACTTCAAGTCTATCATTCCTTCTGGCTTCCCCACTGCTATCAGTTAAGAAGTTTAAAATACAAACTGTGTTAATGAGAAAAGTAATGTTCTTCACCTAAGTGAAAGTCCACAAGACGATGGCCCGTAAGTGTTGTAAGACAGCAGCTCAGGGAGACCACTGAGGTCCTGGGTTCGTTCACCCCCTCACTGTGCCTTAGTTTCATCCTCAGGCTAGTCTCCCGCATCACCACACGTGCATCGCTGACTTTCCCTTCTGCCTCCATTTAGGTCACGTGCTTACCCCAGACCAATAACTGCTACCAGGGAAGACCAAGCTCTGATGGGCTTACCCTGACCAGCTCCTACCTCCTGAGCTGGGTGTGGGTCTGCAGGGGAGCAGATACCTGAACAAAATTGGAGTTTTGATAACAAAAAAGAAAATATAATTTTACTTAAAGTGATCCAAGGGACACTGAGTCAGCCATTCATGAAGCGGAACATGGTGAACGCCAAGGTGAAGAGCAGCCACATGAGATCCTAAAGGAAAGCCCGGGAGTCACACAAGTGGAGTACAGCAGCAAACCCCCTCCACCGCCTGCCCTTGCCTTTGGTCTTGCCAGGGAACAGTTGATGCTGACAAGATGACGCAGCCAGGAAGTGAATATCCTGTCTGCTCCTTGTTCTGTGCTGTCTGTGTGTCTAGCTTGCCACCCCAAATCAAGGCATCCCTTAAAAACCCCTGGGTCCAAGCATCCAGATGCTCAGTGAACGCAGTGCTCTAACTCCATCTTCCACCTTCCATTAAGAAGTCAATGACTCTCATTCAATACAACTCCATCTTCCGCTAACCCCTAAAAGGAATTTACATTCTGCTCATTTCACTTCCCATTATATTGTATTAATCTTCCCATCATTAAACCTTTTAAACCCAATATTTTCAATGTTTTATCTATTCCACTGAGTTAATAATAGATTTCTACTCTTGCAAAAAGCATTTCTACATTTCAGGGCATTTATTTAGACTGTTTCCAAGCTTTCCTTTTCATAAACGAACGCCGCCACTAATATTCTTATATCTAAATGTTTAACCTATATCTCTGATATCATTGAGCTGTATTTCTAGAAGTGTCTTTCTAGTATGAAGTATAGGAACATTTTTGTAAATATTGTTAAGTTTCTTTCCATATTTTGGAAGACCGTCATTAGAAGGATACCTGTGACACTGCACACTTGCCAGCATTGTAAACCATTGGTCTTTGATTATTGACACTTTCATGGGTCCCAAATTCTTTTTTCCAAAATGCCATTTTAGTCAAAGCTCTTAGGATTGGCTTATGCCTTTTGTTTTGTTATTCCAAGTGATACGTGATACTCTCAGAAGGCTCTCTCCTTTGATTTTCCAACACCCTTTCCCTTCCTCTCGTAAACACACCCTATTTAAGCTGGAAGTGGTGGAATCCCTGGAAGCCTACACTCGGAAATCAGTCCAGCATATTTCTAGGGAGGAAGTTTTTCTGAGAACAGCAATTCCAGCCAGCTGAAGCTTATTGAGCATCCTCTGCCTGAGGAAGACACAGTTATCCAGTGGAGTTGGCGTCTTGGGGCCCACACACCTGGGAGGCAGGTAGGTGCCCACGGCGGGGCTGCAGGAGGCCAGGACAAGCAGGGCTGGGAGATGCTTAGTGTGATAGATGACTACAGAGACCAGGGAACTGAAAGTCAAAGGCAGGAATATGGGCATGAATGAAGCCAGGAAGCTACTTCCCAGAACAATTAGGCTGTTGCTGAGAATGATAATGATAATGTAATATTATGATTTACTGTTTACTATTTGCCAGGCATTTTATGTATGTTATTTTGCTTCTTCCCTATAGCAACTCCAGGATATTTATACGATTTATGTCTCCGTTTTGCAGAGATGTGAAATAATGTTCCTAATGCCACCCAGCAAGTTAGGGGCAGAGGGAAGTTTGAGCTTTGGCAGCCTGGGCCTGTTGTTCCCACTGCGCCCCCCCACCCCCCCGCCCCCCGGAGGCGGGAGCCCAGGCAGATGGCTGAATGAGCTGTGGCGAGTGGCAGGCACAGAGGCCACCATCAGGGTTTCTCTGTGACAAGTGTGTGGGGCTGAGCCCTCCCACAGAACGTTTCAGGGTGGACCTGGACCATGTGGGGTTTACAAGAATCAAATTCCACTAATTAACATCTGCCATGTGAACTCTTGGAGATTTGCGAAGAAAGTGCTAAGACAGTTGGGTGCAGTGGCTCACGCCTGTAATCCCAGCACTTTGAGAGGCTGAGATGGGCGGATCACGAGGTCAGGAGTTTGAGACCAGCCTGACCAACATGGTGAAACCCCATCTCTACTAAAAATACAAAAATTAGCCAGGTGTGGTGGTGTGTGCCTGTAATCCTAGCTACTCAGGAGGCTGAGGCAGGAGAATCTCTTGAACCTGGGAGGCGGAGGTTGCAGTGAGCCGAGATTGTGCCACTGCACGCCAGCACGGGTGACAGAGTGAGACTCCATCTCAAAAAAAAAAAAAGAAAAGAAAAGAAAGTGCTAAGACGGGCATCACAAGGAGTCAGGGAGGTCCTGAAAGAAGGTGGCATTTGAGAAAGTGAAGAAGAGCTGGGGAGGTTTTGACAGTCAGAAAAGGTATTGAAGACATGCCTATCAGCTTATCTGTGGCCTGGGAAGGCTACGAGGAAAGCTAGCAACCCTTAATTGCTCCAGGACTAAGTGCTGAAGGGGCCTTTTAAAGCCTGGATCTGACTTTTAAAGCCTGGATCTGAGAGATCACTCTCTGAGTCTCCAACTGGGAACAGTGACTAGTTAAGCTATCAGTCAAGAAGCTGCCAGCACTTCACTTGGACTGAAAAGCAATTCCCAGTGGAGCCCTTGTGGGCCCAGGGAGATGGGTTTCACAAAATCTCTTCCACCTGTGGGCCACTAGGCTGGCTCTGTTCCCATGCAATAGGTTGTTGGGAAAATGGTCTTTGCCAGAGTGGCAGATGGCCCTTTTATCAGGACTGTGCAGGACTTCAGCTGCCAGACTGATTTCTGTTTAAGGTTTATTTTTATTAAAAGCTAAGTGAAGCAGTCTGGGGCAGTGCTGTGTAATAGAACTTTCTGTGATGGTGGAAATGTTCTATGCTGTGTTTAGTGTGGCAGTCACTAGTCACATGCAGCTGTGCAGCAACTGAAATGTGACATATGCCACTGAGATAATGAATTTTTCATTTCACTTAATTTCAATTCATGTATGCTAGTGGCTACTGTATTGGACAGCGTAGGGCTGAGGGATCTTGGGATGAAACAAAGAATCATGCAAATTAGCCAAAGAATTTGCAGAAACAGCTTCTCTAGTCATGTGTGAAGTTGACAGGGTCCTGGTCATATAGAGTAGGAGAATCTTACACCATGTTTCGAAAGGGGACATGCAAACATGTATTTCTAATTAGTAGGTGTGCTGTTCTATAGACCCTGTATGCTAGTAATCAGATGCAGGGGTGACCAGCCAACTCGGGTGTGCAAAGTATAGAACAGAAAAGAAAAGAAATGCTTTGAGATCTCTAATTAAAAATTTCAAGATGTTGCTTTTGATAATTGTGTTGTTGTCACTATCCTAAAGACAGCTATATTTTTCCCCTTTGATCACAGACCATCGAGTTTCATTTTTTTGGGGGGGGAGGGTGGGGGAATAAAGAATTCTTTTCTTTTTTCTTTCTTTCTTTTTTTTTTTTTTTTGATACAGGGTCTTGCTGTGTCACCCAGGCTGGAGTACAGTGGCATGATCTTGGCTCACTGCAACCTCTGCCTCCTGGGTTCAAGCGATTCTCCTGCCTCAGCCTCTCAAGTAGCTGGAACTACAGGTGCATGCCACCACATCCAGCTACTTTTTGTATTTTTAGTAGAGATGGGGTTTTGCCTGTTGGCCACGCTGGTCTTGAACTCCTGACCTCAGGTAATTCACCTGCCTCAGCGTCCAAAAGTGCTGGGATGACAGGCCTGAGTCACTGTGCTCAGCCAAGAATTCCTTTCTTAGTGGGCATAATAATAGCTAGTCTTCATTGAGTGCCTACTGTGTGCCATGTGCCCTCAATATGTTATCTTTCATACTCACATAAACACCCCATGATGGGTGTTACTGAGACCATTTGCATTTGAGAAAACTGAAGCCAAGAGGAGGTAAGCGATCTTATGAGTGTTAGAGTTCCAAATTATGTGTTCTTTATGTTGAGTCCATCTTTAGAACACAAGAAAGTAACCCCCACTGTAAGTTGGAGGTGGTAAAATCCCTGGAAGTCTGCACTCAGAAATCAGTCCAGTTTATTTCTAGGGAGCTAGTTTTTCTGAGAATTCCAGCCATCCAATTCTGGAATCTCTGACACCTTAAATTTCCAAATACAAAAAGTAGTTTGACCTGCACGTCACATAGTAATCACAGGACTGTAAATGATCAGAGCAGGGTGGGAACTTCGAGATCTTCCTGTCAAAATACTTATTTTACAGATGAGACTCTGATGCCAGTGTTTGCTATTTGCCAGGCACTGACTAGCACCACTGACCAGCAAGTTAGCCTCAGGGCTAACTTGAGGAAGGGGATGGGGTGGGCCAGTTACTTGTAATAATTTATGTTGAATCTACAATTTGGTTGAGTTCCAGAGTGGAGTCACAGTTAACTGTGTGACCGAAAGCAGTTTCAAACCCTTGGGAAAACTCCCCCATTACCTCCAAACTAATTCTATTCTTATTCTCTTTCCCCCTCATTCTATATGATTTTTATTAATACATTGACATAATTTCTTCCCTAACTCCCTCATCTCTCTAATTTGTTCCTTTTTGCCCTTTACAAAAAAAACAAGAAAACCATATTGTTTGAGTAGGTTTTTTCTTTGAAGAGCTGGGGGTCAGGAGAAGGGGAGAGAATGAGAACTCTGGCTGGCAAAGCTAGAGTCCTCTGGATTGCTCAGAGTGTGGGCCCAGGCTGAGAACATTCACATGAGCAATTTCCATCTCATCTCAGTACAAAACACAAATGTGACATGTGACTAGGGAAGACCAAGAAGTCAGCTATACTTTGCTGTGGTCAACAGTTAGCAGCCAACCCAATAAGCCATTCCTTCACAACTTTTTCTTGCTAATAAAACCCTGATTTGATTTGAGTAACAGTGACAGATTCAGATGACGAAACATCACTAGTCTAAGCTAATCATGACTAGCTTGCTACCTTTCACCAGCTAGTTGATTTACCAAGCTCCCTTGCAGCTGATGGTGGCGATGAGGTCTAGTTTGGCCCAGGACACTGGCAGACAAAATAATGGCATCCCCAGGATGTCTGCATCCTAATCTTCAGAACTTAAGACTATGTTAGTTACATAGCAAGGAGGAATTAAGGTTGTAGATGGAATTAAGTTTGCTAATCAGTCGAAAGGAAAATAGGGAGATTATCCAGGTGGACCCAGTATAATCACAAAGATCCTGAAATATTGAAGAGAGAGGCCAAAGAGATGGTGTCAGAGAGATGCAGCATGGGAAAGGCTCAACCAGACATTGATGGCTTCAGAGATGGAAGGGGTCATGAGCCAAGGAATGTAGGAAGCCTCTAAAAACTGGAAAAAGAGGCTGGGCCCAGTGGCTCATACCTTGTAATCCTAACACTTTGGGAGTCCGCAGCAGGTGGATCACAAGGTCAGAAGTTCAAGACCCGCCTGGTCAATATGGTGAAACCCTGTCTCTGCTAAAAATACAAAAATTAGCCGGGCATGGTGGTGCGCACCTGTAATCCCAGTTACTCAGGAGGCTGAGGCAGGAGAATCGTTTGAACTAGGGAGGTGGAGATTGCAGTGAGTGGAGATTGTGCCACTGCACTCTAGCCTGGGTGACAGAGCAAGACTCCATTTCAAAAAAAAAAAAAAAAAAAAAAGGTGATGATTAATTAATTACTTAATTTTACATGTCAACTTGACTGGGCAAAGGGTATCTGGACAGCTGTTAAAGCATTATTTCTGGTGTGTCAGTAAGGGTGTTTCTGAAAGAGATTAGCATTTGAATAGGTAGATCCAGTAAAGATCACCCTCACCCATCAAAGTGGGCATCATCCCATCTTTTGAAGGCCTGGAAAGAACAAAAAGGTGGAGAAAAGGAACATTTTCTTCCTGTTTGAGCTGAGACATCCATCTTCTCTGACCCTGAGACATCAGAGATCCTGGTTCTCAGGGTTTTGGACTCAGGCCAGGACTTATACACATTATTAGCTCCCTAATTCACAGCCCTTCAGATCTGGACTGAATTACACCATCAGCGTTTCTGGGTCTTTAGCTGTTAACAGCAGACAGCAGATCATGGGATTTCTTGGACTCCATAATTGAGTAGTCAATTCCTATAATAAATCTCTTCATATATGTGTATGTATATATTCTATTGATTTTTGAGCTCTAGAGAACTCTGAGTAATACTAAACTGCCTTAGTTCACTTTCTGCTGCTATCAGAGAGTACCATGGACTGGATAATTTATAAAGAAAAGAGACTTATTTGACTTGTAGTTCTGGACGCTGAAACATCCAACAGCATGGTGCTGACCTCTGGTGAGAAGCTCCATGCAGCAATATTCCATGCTGCAATACCACATGGTGAGCATGTGTGCATGCAGGACAGAAAAAATGGGGGCTAAACCTATCCTTTTACCAGAAGCTGGCTCTTTGGAACACTAACCCAGTCTTGCAATAACAGCATTAATTCATTCATGAATGCAGGGCCCTCATGATCTAACCACCTCTCAAAGCTCCCACCTACCTCTTAATACCATCACAATGGCAATTACATTTTAAATTGCGAAATAAGTTTTGGAGGGGATATTTAAACCATAGTATACATCATTCACCTGTTTAAAGTATACAGCTAAATGTTTTTTAGTATACTCATAGATTTATGCAACCATTACCTCAATCAATTGTAGAACATTCTCATCACCTTGAAAAAAACTCTCTACCCATTAGCTGTCACTCCCCATTCCTCCCTCCCTCCAGCCCTAGGCAACCACTGATCCATTGTCTGTGTCTGTAGATCTGTCAATTCTGGACATTTCATATAAATGGAATCCTGCAATATGTGGTGCTTTGTGTCTGGCTTCTGTAACTTAACATAATGTTTTCAAGGTTCATGTATGTTGTAGTGTGCATCAGGACTTCGTTCCTTTATATGGCCATATAGCGTTTCATCGTATGGATAGATCACATTTTGTGTATCCATTCACCTGTTGATGGACACTTGAGTTGCTTCCACCTTTTGGCCCTTGTGAACAGTGCTGCTGCAAACATGCATGGTCAAGATTTTATGTGGAGAGGGTGACTTTCATGCAAAGATGTGAAGAGATGGAAAAACTATGTACTAAAGTGTAAGGAACCGAAGTCGGGAGCCTGTGTAGTGTGTCTGAGGAAAAATGAGGAATTTTCTGTGGCCCCAGTGTTGAGAGTGAGGTGGAGGGTGGAAGACGACAACTGAGAGGAGTGGGTGGCCAGGTCATGGAAGGCCCTGGGAGCCACTGGGAGGATTTGGGATTTTACTGGGATAACACGAGAGCCATTGAAGGATTTTGAGCAGGGAAATGATGTAATCTGACTCATGTCCCATCTTTTTTATTTTTTGAGATGGAGTCTCCTCCAGCTGGAATGCAGTGGCACGATCTTGGCCCACTGCAACCTCTGCCTCCCGGCACCACACCCAGCTAATTTTTATATTTTTAGTAGAGACGTGGTTTCACCATGTTGGCCAGGCTGGTCTTGAACTCCTGATCTCAAGTGATCCACCTGCCTCAGCCTCCCAAAGTGCTGGGATTACAGGTGTGAGCCACCACGCCTGGCCCCTGACTTCTATTTTACCTCAAACAGTTCTCAGAGGTGACAGGAAAGATGAGAAAACATTGCACAGGTTGGAGAAAGAGAGGGGAGAAAAGTGTGGACAGCCCCTAAGACGCCAAGAGCACCCAATGGGCAAAGGAGAGGGCGAGTTGAGGGGCCACGCCACCTGAAGCCCATAAGGCTTGGCATGGCAAGTGCTGGGAGGAGCAGAAGGCAAGACTGGGCAGGGGTGAGTGGGACAGGCTTCCACACACCTGTCCTCCTCCTGCTAACACTGGCATGTATTTACCCAGAAATCCCCTGAGAAAGGCATCCTTGTGACACCCCAAGGAGGGCAGGTGTTGCTGCCCTCTCAGGAGCTCCACCACTCATCATCTGCCCTGTCTCCCTCCAACTCCCTCAGCTCACTGTCACTGGGCTTTCACCCCAGTAATGCTACTGAAACAGCTGTTTGGATTACCCAAGATGTTCTAAACTGCCTAAATGCCCCCCTCTTCAGCCTACACAATCTCCCTATTTATGCCCCCAAGGGCTTTGCTACCGAAATGAGGACAAGGCACCAGCAGCATCAGCCTCAACAAGGGACCAGCCCCAGCAGCATGGAAGCAATCTACGTCTTGGTGAGATGTCCCGACTTCACAGGTACAGTTTTATCTACCCATCTTTAGGGGAATGGCTCCTTCCTCCACTTTGTCAAATTAAGGAATAAGGGCCACTGTCCTTTTACTTGATGCCACCTCCCAGGCCTCAGTGACTGTCAAGCAATGTACACTGTAGGGGTTCAGTCAGGATGGTGGAGAAAATTATAAAATAAAACATAAAAGCTTCTTGGAAGACCAAAAGATTTTTGCATAGCTTCAGATAGTCTGGCTGAAGGCAGCCTAATCCTCTTTAAGCTATAGCAAGGGTAATTAACATAGGAATGTAGAGGAGTCTATCTAAATAGCTTGTTTACTCATGTGATTCTAAAACTAATCTCTGATCATTTGCAGGCAGGATGGTGCTCTCTGGGAGAAGGTGACCAAGTTGATTACCCTCTCATGGTGTTTATTTGAGACATTTGCCATCTAATATGTGCTGAAGAAATGCCAGGAGGGCCAGCGAGTCGGGGGCCATGACTGACAGCAGTCTCCTTAGAGTCTGTAAGTGGCTGGGACTCTCAGCCGGACTGATAAGCATAGTATCTGTATCAGTGTACGTTATTCATCTGTCGTTGAGTCAGGGTCTGCAGGACAGACCCCCACAGCACACAATTGCTCGACCCTGAATTCTTCTTCTCTGGTCTTCAGGCTGCCGAAGCCAGGTCCTAACGGCTAAGGAAGTCAGGTGGAAGTGTGTCCCTAAGGTTGATCTATCAGTCGGCATTTCTTGGTTGCCTGTAGCCTTGTTATTTCCAGCCAAAGATAATTTATTTGAAGGACTTCAGATTTTCAGAGAAATGATGGAAGTCTGAAGAGCCAAGCTTGGGAACAGGTGGGAATCTAGGCCACTGTAAGGCCCAAGATTCAAGATAGATAAGAATAATCACACAGTGGAACAGTTTATGCAGACAGAACCCTGAGAGGCAGGATGCTACCCTTCTGTCTTTGTTATTTCATTCTGTTCAAGATTCCAGTTCTAGAGACCCTGTAGATTGGTCCAGCTGGAGGCACAAGCCTGATCCTTAGCTAGGGATGGGCCCCACCAGACTGCATCTCTCAGGGAAGAGTAAATGCCTCAAAAGGAAAATTGCATGCTGTTGAGAAGGGGACATCAACATTGGAAGGCTGCAAAACAACAGGTGCCGCTTCAGCCAATATCACTATTGCACACTGGTTGCATTTCAAGCCAATAAATCCACTCGACGTTGACGTTAGTTGGAGTAGATTTTCACTCCCTTACAATCAAAGAGACCTGACTAATGATTTGACCCTGTTTCTGTAGTGCCTCCCTCCGTATCAGGAATAGAGCACTCAGTTTTTCCCTTCTCCTTTGTTAGCCACAACTTCTTTGCCTCCTTCCTTGATTCTTCTTTCCTTCCTGAGAACGTATGCTTGTGCATGTCTCATGGTTTTCTTTTCAAGCCTTTTTCTCGTTTTATTTTACACTTTCTCCTTTTAAATATCAGTTATTTCCATGACTTTGTTGTTCATCTCCAATATACCTCCCTCTTTTGCTGGAGACCTGTGTTTCCAAATATCTGATGGATGCTGGCACGCAGGTGACCCGACACATATCTCAATTTCAACATATTTACAACTGAATTCATCATCTTTTCTCATAAACATCCTCTGCTTTTCATATTTCCAATTTTGAGTTCTATATTTTACCTGTTTATATCACCATCTTCCTCAACATGAGCTTTTGCAATTTAAAATCTCCTTGGGCTTTTTCTTCATGCCCAGTTCCCATTTTCAACCTATCACTAGGTATTATTGATTCTGCCTCCAGAATTTCTTTGAAATCTGTCTTTTATTCTCTACTACCTCTGCTCTTGTTAAGGTTGCTATTTCCTCTTGCCAAGAGGTCTTTTTCATCTGAGTTTCCCCATATTGTTGTCAGAATAATCAGTCATATGAGATATTCTCAAAACCAGCCAATGACTCCCCACTGCCTGCAGAATAAACTCCAGATTTCTGGGTGTGCATTAAGCACCAGCCTTCCCTGACTTTCCATCCTTGCCTTTCATTTTAACCCCCACCTTCACCAAATAAAATCACACCAGACTTCGTAGCCTTCCCTGATTCTGACGGTGGCCTCTACCATCCCATGCTGGGCCTGTCACCACACAGGGGCCTTCACTGGCATTTCAGCCCCTAGCTTCCCACCCATCATCTCCCATCCCTATCTTTGGAAGTTCTATTCACTGTCTGTGCTGAACCTGGTCCTTTAAGTCAGGTGGATCATTCCATGTGCCCTACACCAGGTGGCTGTGAAACTGAGGAAAAAATGCAGGCCACAGATAGATGGGTCAACCTAGAAGCTTTGGATTTCCCGAGCTGTTTGTAGGTGGGCTCCATTCTCACGTGGTCCCAGCTCTAGATTCAGGGATACTGACTGCAATCTCTGGTCCCTGTTCCCCCGGCTGGTGATCTGCTTGCGCTTCTGCAGAACTTTCCTCCTGTGGCTCCTTTGGCTCGCAGCTTCCTAGACCCAACTTCTTCCCATGATCTCAAATAGGAATTCTCTGCCCTGGTTTTGGCTCAGATGAGTCTGTCACCGCCATTGGCATCTGTATAGGCCACTTGGCTCCTCTTCTTTGAAGCCTTCCCTGGTTTCTCTAGTGTTGATTAATCTCCTCTGTACACACTTAGCAATCGGCATAAGCCTCTGCTTTGGCACTTACCATGTGTTGCTTTCTGAGACCCTCTGCCACATCCATTGCACTCCAAGATCTTCCCGGGCAGGGCCTTTGCCTTTTAAAACCCCGACACTCAGCACTCGTCAGTGCAGGAGCTCCACTGGTATTTGCACAGCATCCTAGAATCTCTGCTGTGACTCCAGCAGGTTCCTTGGAATGGTCAGACTCCCCCTAAAAATCTCCAGCTGTATTTCACAAGCTTCATTCATCCTACCAAGAGATAGGCACAGTAGAAGGCCGAGGTCCTATGTTCCAGAGCCTGCTTTCACACAGCTATATTTAAACAAGCACATTCTCTGGAAAACAAAAAATATTCCTCATTGCAAGACCTTGCCTGATATCCTTCTAGAACATTCATTCAGAATAAGAAAACATCCTTCCATTTAAATTTTTATTTGTGTGTGTGTGTGTGTGTGTGTGCTTGCAGTTGCAAGATTTAATAGAGTGAAATAGAGTGAAAACAGAGCTCCCATACAAAGGGAGGGGACCCAAAGTGGGTTACCGCTGCCTGCGCGAATGCCTGGATTTATATCCTGATCCTTGTCCCTCCCGCTGTGCTCTCAGGCAATAGATGATTGGCTATTTCTTTACCTCCTGTTTTTGCCTAATTCGCATTTTAGTGAGCTCTCTTTGCTATCCGATTGGTTGGGTGTGAGCTAAGTTGCAAGCCCCATGTTTAAAGGTGGAAGCAGTTAGCTTCCCAGCTAGGCTTAGGGATTCTTAGTCAGCCTAGGAAATCCAGCTAGTCCTGTCCGTCCCCTCTTCTCAACAGGAAAACTCAAGTGCTGTTGGGGAGGTTGGCTGACGATCGCTCTAACTGCTTCCTGCTGAACTGGGGAGTAGTAGGGGTTGTGCAGTTGAGATTTCCTCAGGAGGGGTGCTTTTGATGTCATTAACATCGGAGCATGGGCTAGCAGGCCGGTCCAGGGGTCCGTGGTAGATCTTAGTCATAGACTGCATCTGGGGCTCCATTTGAAGAACCATTTATAGTTTTACAGCTTTGATTCTGGAAGAGACAAACTTAACAAGGAGGTTAAAGATACAGGGTCCAAAGAGGAGTAGCAGTATTATAGCTGCTAGAGGTCCTAAAAAGGGGAGAATTCAGGGCATCCATTGGTGGAGGAGGCTCCAGGGTCCAGTGTTTTTTAAGCTCCTCTGCTCTACGTTGTATTTGATCTCGAATTTCCTTAACTTTCTCGGTGACAATTCCGGATTAATTAACATAATAACAGCATTCTTCTCCTAAAAATAAAAAGGTTCCCCCTCTTTCGGCAGTTAGCAAGTCTAAAGCTCTTCTATTCTGAAGGACTACTGCATACCCCGCCTTTCACAGTCTTTTTTGTACAAAGGAACTTCCATCAGTATACAAGTTGAGGTCGGGATCAGTCAAAGGAACCTCTAAAAGGTCCCCTCGAGTGGTGTAGGTTTGAGCAATTACTTGTTGACAATTATGTTCTATCATTTCTTCATTGTCTGGAAAAAATGTGGCTGGGTTAAGAGTTGCACAAGTGTGCAGTCACAGCACTGGCCCTTCAAGTAATAGAGCCTGATATTTAAGTAAATGGTTGTCGGACAGCCACAAGTCTCCTTTAGCACTGAGTATGCCATTCACATCATGAGATGTGCACAAAGTAAGATCTCTTCCCTGTATTATCTTAACTGCTTCAGATACTAAGACTGCTACTGCTGCCACTACTGGTAAACAACGAGGCCAACCCTTTCCCAGTACATCAATTTCCTTACTCAGGTATGCCACGGGTTGCAAGCTCATCCCTCAGACCTGTGTACGGACTCCTAGAGCTATTCCTCTTTTTCTGTGACATAAAAGAAAAGTCTTGCCCCATTGGCAAGCTGAACATTGGGGCTTGGGTTAGGGCCCTCTTTAGGGCCTAGAAAGCTGCTTCTGCTTCAGGTGTCCATCTTACTAAATGAGTATTGGCTTTCTGAGTTTCTTTAATTAGTGTATATAATGGTCTGGTTATTTTGCTGTACCTGGGAATCCATATTTGGCAGAAATCTGTTATGCCAAGGAACGCTCTTATTTGCTTCAGGGTTTTGGGATGAAGATAAGCCAGTATAGGCTGGATATGTTCCTCACTAAGGCACTGTGCCTTTGGATAATTTTAGCCCTAAGTATTTTTTGTTTGTCTGTTTGTTTTTTGAGACAGTCTTGCTCTGTCGCCCAGGCTGGATAGAGTGCAGTGGTGCGATCTCGGCTCGCTGCAAGCTCCGCCTCCTGGGTTCACGCCGTTCTCCTGCCTCAGTCTCCTGAGTAGCTGGGATTATAGGTGCCCGCTACCACTCTGGCTATGTATTTTTAGTAGAGATGGGGTTTCACCGTGTTAGCCAGGATGGTCTCGATCCTGACCTTGTGATCCGCCTGCCTCAGCCTCCCAAAGTGCTGGGATTACAGGCATGAGCCACCATGCCTGGCCAGCCCTAAGTATTTAACCTGCTGTGAGCAAAGCTGAGCCTTTGGTTTGGAAACCTTGTAGCCACAGGTAGCGAGGAAATTTAAGAACATTTGGGTGGCTTGATGGCACAAGGTTTCTGAACAGGCAGTTAAAAGTAAATCATCCACGTACCGAAGGACAAGAGTGTCCAGGTATGAGAACTGGCTCAAGTCTTGGGCTAATGTCTAGCCAAATAGATGGAGGCTATTCCTGAACCCTTGGGGTAAAACAGTCCAGGTGAGTTGAGATGTTGGGTTTGAAGGATCTTCAAAGGCAAACAAGAATTGAGAGTCAGGATGTACAGGGATGCAGAAAAAGGCATCCTTAAGGTCCAGGACTGTAAACCACTCTGCTTCCTCTGGTATCTGGGAAAGCAGAGTATAAGGGCTAGGTACAGCTGGGTATAGAGGAACAACAGCCTCACAGATAATCCTGACATCTTGCACTAACCTCCACTGTCCGTTGGGTTTCTGTACTCCTAAAATTGGAGTATTGGAGTATTGCAGGGGCTAGTGCATGGTTTTACTAGGTCTTGGGCTTTTAGGTCCTTAACAATCTTTTGGAGCCCAATCTTGTTGGGCCTCGGGTATGAGGGGGTACTGCCTTTGGTAGGGAAAGGTGACGGAATCCTTTAGTTTAACTTGAGCAGGACAGACATTCTTTGCTCATCCATATTGTCCTTCTGTTGCCCAGACTTCAGGATTAATTCCTTCCTCAAGCAGGGGACAACAAATGGGTGTTCCTTCTCCTATGTTCAGGTGTATAATGGCCCCTGCTTTTGCTAGAATGTCTCTCCCCAACAAGGGAGTGGGACTTTCAGGCATAATTAGAAAAGCATGTGAAAAGAGTAAAGCTCCCCAGTCACAACTTAGTGGCTGGGAGAAGTATCTAGTGACTGGCTGTCCTAGGACCACTTGGATAGTGACAGATCTGGAGGACGGTTGTCTGGGACAGGAGAGTAAGACTGAGAAGGCTGCATCGGTGTCCAGGAGACAGTTAACCTCCTGGCCCTTAATGGTAAAGCATACCCGGGGCTCTGTGAGGGTGATGGCGTGGGCTGGCGCTTGCCCCAGGCACCCTCGGTCCTGCTGCTGGATCATCTGGTTAGTGGCTTCTGACTCAGAGGACCTTCATGCCCTGGGGCAGTGGCCTTCCAGTGATTCCCTTGACATAAGGGGCATGGACGAGGGGGAGGATTACTTCTACTTGGACAATCTTTTTTGAAGTGTCCTTGTAGACTGCACTGGAAGCAAGTCCTACTGGGCATTCGATTTGCCCAGCTTTTCCCTTTTCCAGAGCCTCCAAAGTCCGCTTGCCTGAGGGCCATGACTAAAGTGGTGGCCTTTTTTTAATCCCGTTTGTCCCGTTCTGCCTGCTCCTCCTCATCTCTATTATAAAAAACCGAGGTTGCCAAGTTCAATAGGGTTTCTAAATTTTGTTCCGGGCCTAAAGCAGACTTTTGAAGTTTCTTTCTAATGTCTGCAGCTGACTGAGTGATAAACTTATCCTTTAAGATTAACTGGCCTTCAACAGAGTCAGGTGACAGGGAGGTATGCTTCCTCAGTGCCTCCCTTAGTGTCTCCAGAAAGGCAGTAGGACTTTCTTCCCTTCCCTGTGTTATAGCGGACATCATTCAATAATTCATAGGCTTCTTCCTATTTTCCTTAGTCCTTCTAGCACGCAAGTTAGCAAATGTCTGTGGCACCAATCTCCATGTTCTGATTCTATGTCCCAGTGAGGGTCTACACTGGGAACCACCTGCTAGCCTGTGGGGAATCGTTCTCTTTCCTCTGTTGTCATCCTATCATTGACCTGACTGAGATACCAGAGATCGCCAAACTCTCAGGCTGCAGTTAGGGCGGCACTTCTCTCATTTGGGGTTAGTGTCTGATGTAGCAGTAACATTATCTCTCTCCATGTCAGATCAAAGGATTGTCCTAACCCTTGTAAGACATCAATATAGCCATCAGGGTTATCTGAGAATTTACCTAGGTCTATTTTAATTTGCTTTAAGTCTGAGAGAGAAAAAGGTACATGCACTCTGGCTGGGCCGAATTCTCCTCCTCCCACTGCTTGGATGGGGCGTAATCGGGGAATATTGGCACTCTCTGGTTCATTGTTTACCTCTTTGTCTATCTCCTTGTGGACCGTTTGGGTTGAAGGGGGGTCCTTATTAGTTGGGGAAGGAGTCGGGGGGACGCTGGGGTAGGGGGGTAGACTCTGAGGGCTTCCTGTAGGGCATAAATCACACTTTTTACATAATTGCGAGTTGTCTCTTAACGAAAAGAAAGTTTGTACATATAGCACTTCACTACATTTGCCTTTTTTCCTACAAAGGAGGTCTAGCTGTAAGATGGTGTTATAATTTATACTCCCCTCAGGAGGCCAGGTTTCTCCCCCTTGAAGAGGGTATCATGGTCAGGCGGTACTGCAGAAGAAAGTAAGTCATTTCTTTCTTAGCGTCTGAGGGTCAAATTGGTCCCAATTCTCCCGAATACATCTCAGGGGCGTTTTTGCCTTGGAGGGAACATTTCCCATCTGAAAAAAGAACATAGGGAAGCCAGCACCCTGTAGTCATTTTCTGATGAGCATTAGTCCTAGAGCATCCTCTATGGTCCTAATGATTTTCCTTTCCAGGGTGTGTAACCACCCAGGGACCTCTGCTTATCGGATTAGTTATGCTCACCAATGTAGCAGTCCTGCACCCGTCTTCCCGCCTCTCTTGACCACAAAGAAAGGGATCCGGGCTGCTGGATTCTAGTGGTCCTTTACCAGCATGCCCAACATTGCCTTTGCACTAAGGGGTGAGTCCTAGAGCTGGTCTGGGTTCCTGAGTATTTCATAACAACCCAGCTGCCCCATCAAGATGCATTCCCATAAACAAGAGTTCTTATGTAAATTCATTTCAGAAAGGGTGTAGCTAACCTTTTGAGTCAGGATTGAGATAGTCTTTTGATTCTGTAAGTACTTTAAGGCTTGGCTGAGTGCAAACAGCTGGCATGTTTGAGGAGACCAATTATTAGGCAATTTTTCTAACTCTGCTTCCACAGGAGTCTCCGTATCAATTACTGAATACCCATTGTGGTTTTTTTCTCAATCACCTGGGAGGAACCATCTATCCTAGGTCTGGTCAGACTTTTGTATGGTAATTAAGATTTAAATTCCCTGTTAGGAAATCTGCTGGGTTAAGGGAATTATCAGTGGTTGGAGTTACATTACCCTTTTCTAACAGAATAGCCCCATACTTTCAGATTTTTGAGTTAGTAAGCTACCTTTTTCCTTCTTTGACAGAATAATTCTGAACTGGTGAGGGGTGCTCACAACAAGGTTTCCTCTAAAAGTTACTTTTCTACTTTTAGCAAAGGAGGTGCTGCTACCGACTGAATGCATTTGGCCCATCCGCAGGTCACTGGGTTGAGGATTTTTGATAGGTAAGCTACAGGTTGTCAGTGGCCTCAGTGCTTTTGGGCTACGCCCTTATTTATACTGACAACAAAGTGGTATTAGAGTGTTATAGGGTCACAGACAAGATCTTCAATTATCAATTGCAGGTTTTAAATTTACCCTGGCTTTTAAAGGAATAGGGCACACTTTTTTTTTTTTTTTTTTTTACTATTTCTATCTTTTTCTTTCTTTTTCTCTTTGACTCCCTCTTTGTCTCTCTCTCCATCTCTCTCTCTCTGTCTCTCTCTTTCCATCTCTGTCTCTCTCCATCTCTCTCTCTCTCCGCCATTACAAACTTGAGCCCCTGGCAAGGGTGGTGGGGAATGGGTCCCACATAACTTTCCATGTCGAGAGCTGTATACCTAAATCAGGAGGTACACCAGGGATAAGACTCCCTGAATTATAGCCTAGGTGCCTAAGGACACAGCTTCGAGCTTCCTCAGATCCCTTTGGAGATACAGCTTGCTAAAGGAAATGAAAGTCTGAACCATTAGTACCTAGGAGACAGGGATCAGAGGAAGTAGATTCAGAGATAAGGAGAATTTTGGGGCTACACTTTCAAGAAAGCTGTGGTCTGGACCCAGGAGATACGGGTCAGAAGGAAAGGTATGGGCACATGCATGAGCGACTGTTGAGTACAGACTTCTGGTTGCAGCATGATCTCAACCAGCTACTGCCAGGAGTTCAGGATGACAGCTTTCTGCCTCTAGTCGGCCCTCGGCTTCCCCAAGAAAATTGAAAGTGGAAGCTGGCTCCAGGCAGACCAACATTCCTAACCCAGAAGGGTTGGGGTTTGTTAGAAAGCCCTTCCCCAGATAGCCTCACACCTGAGTCTTAAGTCCAGTGGCCATGCTAATTGTTTTTAACTGGCCAACAGGTGCCCGGTATTTTCCTCCAGTTCTAAGGAAGGATAGGATAGAATAGCAAGTGAAAGTGGTCCAGTATTACTCACCACTTTGGAGGTCCCTTCGTGGTCACCAAAATGTGGTCACCAGAATGTTACTGGGGGTCCTTGCTCCCAGAGCTCCCAAGATGGTGGTGGGCCGCTTCCAAAATGGCGGCGGGCCACTTCCAATGTGGTGGCAAGCCTCGTGTTCTCTGACCTGGGGTTCTTGACCTCACGGATTCCAAGGAATGGAATCTTGGGCCACACAGTGAGTGTTATAGCTCTATTAGAAGCCGTGGGTTAGGGAAGAAAACTGTGGAATCCAGTGACTAGTGTTCAGCTCCATTAGGATGAACCCAGGCATTTAGCCATGCAGGAACAATGGCAAGCCTTTAGCCCGATAGGGAGCGGCAATGGGCGCCTCACTGGATCAGGAGCACAGTGGACACCCTGCCGGATCTGGAGGGATAGAAGTCAGTGGCAGGCCTGTGACGGCGGCAAACAGCAGTGGTAGACGGCAAGCGAAAGCTCAACTCAAGCCATAACAAACATGGACCAGAAGAGAGTGCAGCTGCAAGATTTAATAGAGTGAAAATAGAGTGAAACCAGAGCTCCCATACAAAGGGAGGGGACTCAAAGAGGATAGCCCTCATTTAAACTTTTTCAAAGCACTTTCATGTATGTCAGATCCCAACCACCTTCAAAGGAGGTGGAGCAGATCATGTCTCATGTGAAAGCTGACCTAACCAAAGTTCAGAGAGGTGTAGTGACTTCCCAAGGCCATACAGCTGTCCATGGCAGAGACAGAACTGGAGCCCTATCTACCATGTCTCAACTGTCTGGGAATCCTTATTAAGAACTGTTACTTAGGAATATTGCTTCCTCCCCTTTGGAGCCGACTTTCTCCAGATCCACACTGGTAGCCCTGTATTCTGACACGAGCGCCTCAGCTCCCTGACAGTCAGACATCCAAAGCCAAGTGCAGCATTTGGAGAGGCCACGGCTCCCTTTCCCAGCTCTCTTCCCATGAAAGAAGGTAGGCTGGGCTGTAAATGCTGTTCGGACCACTAAGTCCCTACGTGTTGTACTTCTGAGCATCTGGAAGGATGTCAGCGTTTGCATCCAAAAGCTTCAAAGAGTAGGGCTTGGGTCTCTCTGTGCCTAAATGACTCAGCTGTGTAAGTACTACCATCCTGGGGATGGAGGGCAGGGTGGGGAATGCAGCTGGATTACTAAGCACTACTGTTGGTGCTGGACTCAGCAGGGCGCTGGAATCAGAACACCTTCCCTCTAAGAAAGATGAAGGCACATCTCTGGTAGTGGTGAAGCCTGGCCCAGAAGTCCAGGTCCTTGGGAATGACTGGGGCCTGCCTTGCTTGAGTGTGGCCCTGGCATTTCCAGTTTGCAGTTCTGGGGCTCAGGCCCAGCTCCCCTACCTCCCCACTGTCTTTGGCACTTAGTGAGCATGATTGGCTCTACCTGTTCCCTCCCCCACACACCCCTGTGGGCTCTGGACCTTCTTTCCAAGCCAAAGTTGGCGGCTGTCATTTTCAAACTCTTCTTCCGGCCCTTCTTCTTCCTTTTGAGTTCAGGCTCTTCCCTTCTTGGGCTTCCCTTCCTCTCTGTCAGCTTGTGCTGGAGGGAGCAGCTGAAAGCAAGGATGAAGCATGGTTTTCCAGGCTGACCTTCCTGGGTGAAGATGAGGCCAGGATTCAAGTGCTTTGAATCGTGTGTGTGTGTGTGTGTGTGTGTGTGTGTTTATTCCACAAGGAGCATCCCCTGAGCTGAACGGATAACTCCCTGCAGAGAGGGTCATGGTCTCCTATGACTCCAACACCCACCCAGTATTCCAGGCACACACAGTAAGTATTCAACAATAATTGTCAAGGATTATGAAATACAGAATGATGGAAAGAGAACTGACCTGGGAAATTAAGACACTTGGGCTCTAACCCCATTTCCACTTGTAGCTTGTTTCATAAGTCCTTTAGCCTCCCCAGACATCCACTTTAAACAATTCCACCCTTACCTCCCATAGGACCAATTAGATAATGGATTAGATATTTTCTTCTGAGGACCAGACAGTAGAACGAGGTAGGTAGAAGCTCCAAGTCTAAAGGAAAATGAAAAGATCTCAGCACTCCCATGCTCCTTGTGCAAAAAGAGGTTAAGCAGGCAGAACCCCCTTCCAAATAGCTGTTAGTAGCATCTTGCATTAGCCAGATCTCCACAGAAGGGTAAGTCCTCAGGCATCTATCTACAAAGGACCACCTCCACAGATCATTCATTCATAAGTAAATTATTGTTTTTGCTGGCCTCCCATAAACAAGGACATGCCAAATGTAACTTTAGGTCTACAATCTAAGTCTAGCTCCTAAAATGGAAGTCTGTTTCATTCCAAGCTGATAATGTCGATTATAAGCATACATTCCCAGGTGCAGAACCAAGAGAGCAATCATTCCTCCCCTACCCAGAGATGTCTGTATAATTGATTCTTCTTTTACTCATTTTTTTCCTCTGGAAACATTCCCCTTATATAAGATGTAGACTTTCTGGGCATTAACTAAAGGCTCACAAGAATGTAACCATTCCTTTTACCACCAACCTGGCTCTCTTCCTGCATGCCTACCCCCTTGAAGGAAATGTATAAATATTAAACCTTCTGAAAACAAACCTCTTCAGAAAAATAACCATAGATATGTATGCAGCTCATGTTTTCCCCAGACACACTCCAAATCTGGCTTAGTAAACCTTGATCAGGGAGACATTTGACACAGTTTGGATATTTGTCTCTACCCAAATCTCATGTTACAATGTAATCCCCATTGCTGGAGGTGGGGCCAGGTGGGGGGTGTTTGGTCCATGGAGACGAATCCCGGTGGCTTGGTGCTGTCTTCACCAGAGTGAGTGAGCTCTTACGAGATCTGATTATGTGAAAGTGTGGGGCACCTCCCACCCCACTCACGTGTGCTCCTGCTTTTGCCATGTGACATGCCTGCTCCCCCTTTGCCTTCTGCCATGATTGTAAGCTTCCTGAGGCCTTCCTAGAAGCTGAGCAGATGCCAGCACCATGCTTCTTGTACAGCCTGCAGAACTGTGAGTGAATTAAGTTGATTTTCTTCATAAATTCCCCAGTCTCAGGTATTCCTTTATAGCAATGTAAGAACGGCCTAATACAACATTCCTACTAACCAAAGTCCATTCTACAGACTTCCTAATCAAGCAGAGAGCCTTCTGTTCTGAAAACTACTCCAGCCAGACAGACTGATCATCTGACAAGTAGTCTTCCATAAGAGGGACTGCCTTCTAGACCATGAGGTGGGAGTCTACATTTTGGTGTATCTAGACGGCTTTGGGGAGATCTGTGTGAGGCCGTAAGTATGCTGGCCTTTCTGTACATTTTCCAGAAGCCTGTTCAGGCCCAGGGACAGGAGATGGGTACTGAAATCTAGGGGAAAGCAAACTGACAACCTGGGCTCTGGTATCACAGAATGGCCTTGCCATCTCCAGCAGCACCTTGAGTCAAGAGCTTCTGTATCTTCCCAATGGGCAGACTCCAGTGGGAATGAAGTCTCACCATGTGCAGAGGCTCTGGCTGTGCCCAGTGCTCCAAAGGGAAGAGGATGACGGTCAGACTGGCCACTCACAAAGCTGCAAGTGCCTGGGCAGGGAGGCCTGCTGCCTTCAACCATGAAATCTGACCCTGCAAAGCCTGTGTAAGTGGAGCCTCCTCTCTACCTCCCCTACGAGATGAGCCAGTTCTCCCTACCTGGTGATTCTTAGCTATGGACTCTGGTCAAAGGAAACATTTCCTTCCACATCTTTCAAAGACCCATCAGCTCCAAGACTAAGAATCAGAGCCTCCCCTTTCAGTCCCTGATGGCTCTACCCTGGTTACCGACCACAGGGTCTTAGGCTCCCATGCAACAGAAATTAACATGAGGTCAAGCAAGTTTTCCAGACAAGGCTTATGGCCAAAGAGATTGGACATAAGGGAGACAGTGCAGAAGGAAGGGTTCCCCAGCTGGCTCCCCCAGGGGAGTGCATTACGGTGTCTTAAGGATGGTGACATGCATAATCCACACGGTGAGTGAGCATCATTCCATGTGCCAGGTGGAGTGCAGGATGCACAGATGCAGTAACAAATCATGCTAACACACGCATCACATCATCAGAAAGTGGTAGATAAAAACCCCTTCCTGGGCAGATATTTTAGAATTACAATGAGGCTAGGGATTAAAATCGGTCATTTTCCTGGCCTATGCACATGTGGGCGATTGAGTTAACGCCCTTGAGTAAGATTTATGGTGGAATATTGCTTATCTTAGTTTCCTCAGATACCTTGCAAGCTCTGGTCAGCGGGTATAGTGCTGGTGGGGATGGTGCATCAAGGCCTGGTGGTCAGTGGGCATGTATGGAAAAATACTTTAGCGGGGGTTGGCTGAGTCCTGTCCCTAGTCTATCTCACTCTCGCTCGTCTTGTGCTGCGTCCCATAAGAATATACTAAGTGTGTCTGGGGACTTTTGCGCAGCAGCTGCTGCTGCCCCTGCACGATCGAACCCCCTGCTCTTCTCCCCACTACCCACTCCCGTCGGTATCTGCTCTCCTGTCTCCATTCCTGGAAATTTTTCTTCTGCAGCCTTAGAAAGATACAAAATTTTTGGTAGAGAAAGGGCCAGAGGAGATGAAGAGGAGACCAGACATCTCTTTTTTGGTTGGTCCTGTGAACTCATTTAGAGTCCAATTGGGCGGTGGGAGGTAGGGAGGGAGGGCAAGGGTTGAAGCTGAAGGAGGCTATTCAAGAAACTTTGAGCACAAGTATAGCTTCTTTGGGGCTCAAGAGAAGGTGAGTGGCTCAGAGCAGGGAGACTCTCCCCTACCCCTCTACTTGGAAGCCACCTCCCCTCTGGTGCCCTGACAACTGGACATGTGGGGAACATGAGACAGATGTTGATGTGCCTATGGTGGACACCAGCAAGGGTGAGAGGGAGGGACTAAGACAAGGAGGAAGAGCTGAGATGCTTGGCATCATTATGAGTGCAACTGATAGACAGGACACATGGGAGGCATCTCCTTAGATACCCCTGGAAATGGCCGGGCATGGTGGCTCACACTTGTAACCCTAGCACTTCAGGAGGCTGAGGCAGGAGGATAACTTGAAGCCAGGAGTTGAAGAACAGCCTAGGCAACATAGTGAGACTGCATCCCTATAAAAGAAACATAAAAATTAGCCTAGGATTGGTAGCAGGACACACTTGTAGTCTCAACTACTCTGGAGGATGAGATAGGAGGATCTCCTGAGCCCAGGAGCTCAAGGCTGCATTCAGCTATGATTGCACCACTACACTCCAGCCTAGATAACAGAGCAGGATTCTATCTCTAAAAGAGAGACAGAGAGAGAGAGAGAGAGAGAGAGAGAGAGAGAGAGAGAGAGAGACCCTGGAAACAGCTGGAAACGCAGTGAGAGCTGAAATCATAGTAATACATGGGTGGGAGTATTTAAGCCAGGAGATAATTGGGTTCCATCAGCAAATATTTTTTCTGGGCTTGATATGTCAGATAAAAATTATTAAGACATTACCCTAGTTCTAGAATAATAAGACACAAATAATAATAGCTAACATTCATTGTGCTGGGATAACTACATATAGGAACTGTTCAGGTGCTTATACAGGCATGACAACACTAATTTTTCACACCAAATCCATTATTCCCATAGAATTGTTTAGGGTTCTCCAAAGAAACATAACCAATAGGATATATATATATAGAGAGAGAGAGAGAGAGAGAAAGATATTTATTATAAGGAACTGGCTCACACAATTACAGAAGCTGGCAAGTCCCAAGATCCGCTGGGTGAGGTGACAAGCTGAGACTCAGGAGAGCTGATGGTTTAGTTCCAGTCCAAGTCCGAAGGCCTGAATCTCAGAAGAACAGGTGATACAGTTCCAGTTTGGAGGCCAGCAGGCCTGAGACTCAGGAAGAGCCAATGTTTCAGTTCAAGTCCAAAAGCAAGGAATAAAGCTAATGTCCCACTTCCAAGGTTGTCAGGCAGGAAGAATTCTTACTTGGGAGGTCACCCTTTTTGTTCTATTCAGGCCTTTGGCCGATTGAATGAGGCCTTCACACATTAGGGAGAACAAACTGCTTTATTCAGTCTACTGATTTAAGTGTCCATCTCATTCAGAAACATCTAGAATAATATTTGACCAATTATCTGGGCACTCCATGGATCAGCCAAGTTGACACATTAAAGTTAACCATCACAGGCCGGGTACAGTGGCTCACACCTGTAATCCCAGCACTTTGGGAGGCTGAGATGGGTGGATCTCTTGAGCTCAGGAGTTTGTCCAGCCTGGGTTATGTGGTGAAACTTTGTCTCTACCAAAAAGACAAAAAAAAAAAAAAAATAGCCAGGTGTGGTGGCACACGCCTGTAGTCCTAGCTGTTTGGGGAGGCTGAGGTAAGAGGATTGCTTGCGCTGGGTGGTGGAGATTGCAGTGAGCTGAGGTCGTTACTATACTCCAGCCTGGGTGACAGAGCAAGACCTTGCCTCAAAAATAAAATAAAATAACAATCACAAATTGGTTCTGGGGCAATTTCAGAACCCAGGCAAAAAGATGGGAATGGTATCTTCTACCTTAGAGGTGGAGAGAGGTAAACCAGAGAACATCAAACAAAAACATCACGCAAAAGATGCCATTTGAACTGGGCCTTGAAGAACAAGGAGTATTTTGACAGGTAGAGACAGGAGGAAAGGACAGGAGAATGGGAGGGGATGGTGTGAGCCAAGAAATCAAGGAAGGAAAGAATGCAGCAGGCGGATTCATCAAGTGAGGCAAATAGGGTGATGTGGGTAGTGTCCTGGGCTGTGTCCTTGAGAAGTGGACTGTGATGGAGATAAATGTGCAGGGAGTCTGTTGAGTGCTCCCAGGGGTAACATCTGGGGAAGGGGAGCAAAGGAGAGGGGAAGAGAAGGGAAGGGGGCAGGATTGGGCAGGAGAAGTTGGGCTGGGATGCAGTCTCCACCAAGGCCTCAGCTGACCTCTGAGGAGCTTTGGAGCTGCAATGACTCCTCAGAGATTTCCTGAGTTAGGGCACGGGGCTCAAGACTTTACACTCCCACACTGATGCCACGAGATGCAGGCTGCTCTGGGAAAGGGTGTAATGGTGGACAAAGTGAATCCCTTCAGCAGAGACAATTCCCAAAGAGGGCTGATAGCTCAGGGTGGTCTGCCAGCAGCATGCCCAGCAACAGGGGGAATAACTGCTACGGAGGGATCTAGGGGGCCCCTCCCTGCATCCACTGCAGGTGGATTAAAGGACGAGGGGTGCAATGGATGTTCAAGAGCCAAACCTAGCATATCCCGGGATCCAGCACTGGAGATCCCTGTGAGCCACTGATGACTGTTGAAAAAGGGAATGACAACTCAAGACTCTTCCTTCTTTATGAAGATTAATCTGGAAGACTCATGTAGTTCCTAGACATGGATGAGGAAGCCCAGGGGAATGTGCAATAAGAACCACAAGGACAGAGACCTGGGCACGCATTGCAGGGACGGGTGGAGGAAGAGTGAGGGAAAGCAGTGGAGAAGGAGCAGATAAGAGGTGGGGAAAGGAAGACTCTAGACTGAGGGTAAAGTCAACAGATGCTGAAGGGAGGCCAAGCAGGACGGGCACCGAAGGGGATCCTGTGTAACAGGTCATTAGAAGGCTCTTGGCTGGGCGCAGTGGCTCATGCCTGTAATCCCAGCACTTTGGGAGGCTGAGGTGGGCAGATCACGAGGTCAGGAGATTGAGACCATTCTGGCCAACATGGTGAAACCCCGTCTCTACTAAAAATACAAAAAAAATTAGCCGGGCATGGTGACAGGTACCTGTAGTCCCAGCTACTCAGGTGGCTGAGGTAGGAGCATCACTTGAACCCGGGAGACGGAGGTTTCAGTGAGCGGAGATCGCACTACTGCACTCCAGCCTGGCAACAGAGCGAGACTCCATAGCCAAAAAAAAGAAAAAGGGCCAGGCAGCCCAGTTTTGCGAAATCTCTCTGCGTGCCGTGGCCCACAGGCACCTGGCATGCACCTTTCCCCGCTGCCAGGATGCCCAAGAGGAAGCAAGGTCAGCTCCGCCGAAGGGGCCACCAAGGAAAAGCCCAAGAGGAGATCCAAGAGGAGATCCGAGCGGTTGTCAGCTAAACCTCCTGCAAAAGCGGAAGCGAAGCCGAAAAAGGCAGCAGCGAAGCACTGAAACCACCATCTGCAAAGCTCTACATGTTCTTCACGGGGTGATTAATTTCTATCCAAAACTTAGATTCTTCAACACCTATATGAAAATGATAAATTCAAAATTGATCCTTTTAGTTCCTCATTATATGAAATAAAGGGATTAACTGTAGCAGGAGAGTCAACCTGACCATACGGCATGGTGCTTTTTTTCAGGATATATCTTCAGACAAAAAAGGTGCAAACAAAAGGGAAAAGGGGAGCAAAGGAAAAACAGGCCCAAGTGGCCAACCAAAAAACTAAAGATTTACCTGCAGAAAACGGGGAAACGAAAACTGAGGAGAGTCCAGCCTCTGAGGAAGCAGAAGAGAAAGAAGCCAAGTCTGATTTGTACCATATACCATGTCTTACCAATGGTCCCTGTCTCCCTTCTTGTACAATCCAGAGGAATATTTTTATCAACTATTTTGTAAATGCAAGTTTTTTAGTAGCTCTAGAAACATTTTTAAGGAGGGAATCCAGCCTCATCCCATTGTTTAAGTGTAAATGCATTTTTTTAAGAGGTGAAATCATTTGCTGGTTGTTTATTTTTTGGTACAACCAGAAAATAGTGTGGGATATTGAATTATGGGAGGCTTTGACTGTCTCGGGTGTCAGCTTAACATTCCATAGATGGGGGGTTACTTTTTATGTCCTAGAATACAAAGCGTATTAAATGGCAATATGTAGTCAGTCCTGCATTTAATGTCTTGAACATTTTAAATTACTTCTATTCCCATGTTGTTTTCTAGTAGAATTGTTTCCTAAAGAAAACCACTCTTTGATCGTGGCTCTCCCTGTCAGAATTGTGTGCACTCTGTAACATCTTTGGTTGTGGTAGTCCTATTTTCCTAATAACTTTGTTACTGTGCTGTGAAAGATTACAAATTTGAATATGTAGTGTACATGCTATTCAGCTGTGAACTGTGGGCCGTATGTAACAGCTGACCAACATGTGAAGATACTGGTACTTGATAGCCTCTTAAGGAAAATTTACTTTCAAATTTTAAGCTGGAAAGTCACTGGACTAACTTTAAAAAAGAATTATGTGACTTTTTAGAATTTTGTTACATATGTTAAGAATTGTGTACGAATTGAAATGTCTGTACTGATCTTCAACCAATACAATCTCAATTATGAAAATTTAAAAAACAAAAAAAATATAAAAGACTCTTGGTGACCTTGCAGGAACAATTTCAAGAGAGCGACAGGGCAAAATTCAGACAGCATTGGATCGAAATAACGAAAGCAGCTGCTCCATTTACTCAGCATCCTCCATGTGCCATGCACTCTGTTGGGAGTTTTGTGTGTGGAATTTCATTAAATTTTCACAACTCTGCAAAGAAAGTATGATTATTTTCATTTTATGGATGAATACACTGAGAGGCTCAGAGAGGTTAAGTCACTTGCCCAAGCTTACACAGCAAGTTACAGAAAGAGATTGGGACCCATTGAGAAGTAAGAAAGGGGAGGCAAAAAGTGCAGGTACTCTGGTAAGAGGCATTTCAGGTAGAGAAGAAGAGTCACCAGGGAGGAACACACACTTGATTTAGTTGGTTTTTTTCTTTTATGTGGGAGACACATAAACATGTTTATAGGCTGAGGAGGAGGAACTTGTAGAAAGGCAGATGTTGAATAATTAGGAGAGGGGAGATAATTTATGGAGCAAAGACATGGCAGGGAGGGAAGGGATCAGGATGCAGGAGAAGGGGCTTTCCTTAAACAGGAGACAGGAGGGCAAGGTCAGGAAGGATAGTGAGGCCCATCCAGTGGCCCTTATTCCTCCTGTGAAATCTAAGGGGAAGGTAGAGAGAGAAGGTCCCTTATAGCCCACTGTGTGGGACTTGAGAAGCAAGGAAGGCTTGAGGTGGCCGCTGGGGGCCTGGGGGTGATGCAGGGCAGATGAACCCCCAAGTTGAGGCTTAACCCAGGAGGGTTCTTGATTTCATCCAGGAAAGAATTCTAGGGTGAGCCAGTGGTGTTAGACAGCAACTTCGATTGAAGCAGCGGTGTGCAGCAGCAGGAGAGCAGGGCTACCCCTAGGCAGAGCAGTGCACCCAGAGTGTCAGCTCAGACGCAGTTCTGCAGTCATGTGCATACTCACTTTTAATTATATGCAAATTAAGGGGAAGATTATGCAGAAATTTCTAGAAAAAGAGTGGTAACTTATGGGTTGTCAGGTCATTGCCATGGAAGGGGTGGTAACTTCCCAGTGTAGCCATGGCAATGGTAAACTGACATGGCATGCTGGTGGATGTGTCTTACGGAGAGGTGCTTTTGCCTCCTCCCTGTTTTAGCTAGACCTCAATCTGGTCCAGTGTCTGAGCCGAGCCTCCAGAGTCAAGTCTTGCCTCAGGGAGGGCTGTGAGGGACCTTCTGTCTCTACCTTCCCCTTCGATTTCACAGGAGAAATAAGGGCCACTGGATGGGCCTCACTGTCCTTCCTGACCTTGCCCTCCTATCTCCTGTTTAAGGCCTCAGGGAGACCTGGGGCCATAAAAATGTGCTAATACCACTAGGCCCTGTTGTGAGCCTTGGCTGGGAATAGGGAGTGGGGACTGATGGGGAAATTACCTGAGAATCATCAGGTTGGACTGATGAGTTTGGACATTCACTACCTCGGGAGGCCTGGTTTGAAAACCCAAGAGGCCCACCTCTGGCTCTGTTCCTGACCCTGCAATGATAGGATGTTAGGCAAACCTAAAAACTCTTGGGATTTCCACTATCTGACTGGTAGAGCCAGGGACTCATTAGCCTGGATTAGGAGTTGATTAAGTTGGAGAAAGTTGGCTAGAGACTCCCTGTTGCTCATGGAAAAAGCAGTGTATGTTACTAATGGCACCACCCACTGCCTGTAAGAGCAGATATTCATGGTAAGGCAAATTCCCTATGGCCCATATGATTGTTTCCATGGGGTGCAGTGTCCAGTGGGAAATGGTGAGGTTCTGCGTCCAGGGTACCAGGAGCCCAGCCTGACACTGCCTCTAAAAGCCTCTGTGGGGCTTTGGCTAGGTCATTGCACCTTCTGGCCTCAGTTTCCTCTTCTTGGTTTATGACAAAACAGACACTTCTCAGGGGGTCAATTTCTGGCCAGTTGGAATAGAGGGCAGCTTCACATTGTCTAGTGAGGGAGTTGCTCCTTTCCAAATGGGAGAGAGAAGAGAATCAAGAGTGAGTTTCTTGGCCAGGCACCGTGACTGAAGTCTGTAATCCCAGCACTTTGGGAGGCCAAGGTGGGGTGAATCACTTGAGATCAGGAGTTCAAGACCAGCCTGGTCAACATGGTGAAATCCCATCTCCACCAAAAAATGCAAAAATTAGCCAGATGTGGTGTTCCACGCCTGTAGTCCCAGTTACTTAAGAAGCTGAGGCATGAGAATAGCTTGAACCAAGGAAGCAGAGGTTGCAGTGAGTCAAGATCGCACCAATGCACTCCAGCCTGGGTGACAGAGTAAGACCCTGTCTTAAAAAAAAAAAGTGAGTTTCTCATCTCTTCTCCTCACCCCACCAGTAAGCACAAATATCCCACAAATTTTCAGAGAGGATCTGTGTGAACTCGTCAGCCTAGTGCCTAAGGCTTAGCTTAGGGTCCTGCAGCTGTGCATGGGCACCCATCATTAGACACAGCCTTCGGATCATTTGATATGGTTTGGCTGTGTCTCCACCTAAATCTCATCTTTAGCTCCCATAATTCCCACATTTTGTAGGAGGGACCCAGTGGGAGATAAATGACTCATGGGCATGGTTTCCCCCATACTGTTCTCGTGGTAGTGAATAAGTCTCACGAGATCTGATGGTTTTATAAGGGGAAACCCCTTTCACTTGGTTCTCATTCTCTCTCTTCCTGCCACCATATAAGACATGCCTTTGTTCTTCCCTTGCCTTCCACCATGATTGTGAGGCCTCCCCAGCCATGTGGAACTGTGAGTCCATTAAACCTCTTTTTCTTTCTAAATTACCCAATCTCGAGGATGTCTTATCAGCAGCATGAAAACGGACTAATACATCACCTCTTGTCACATGCTCCATCCTCTGCACAAGGCTCTGTTGTTGCTGTTCTCAATCCTAGTCCCCAGTTAGCCCCGAAGCTGAGAGCTGGACACAGGCTGTTACAGTGGCTGGACCAGAACAGAACCAGAGCTGCTGGCTCACTGGCTGCAGGCAGCTTGTTCTCTGCCCTCTACAAGGATCTGGGATTTATTTAGCCTGTTTCCCTGGCAGCGCTGGTTACAGTGGCAGCATTTGCTTCCCCATGAGGCTGCGTGAGTCACAGCCACCTACGCTAGCCCTTGGTACAGCACAACTCTGTTTTGCTGGGGACCACCGATAATAAGCCATCAGGAAGATGCTGGAACACAGGCTCGGTACAGACAGTGCACTGGGCATGGGGCCCTGGGAAGGGCTTACCTATCTCCTCATGCAAAAGAGGTTAAGGCTGGATGCTGAGTTAACCCTGGCAGGCTCTCCCCACAGACAAGCTGTTAAGTCTGCTTAACAGCTTAACAAAGTGGCTCACCTTGGCTGCTGCCAGCAGCTACAAGGTCTCATGGGAGAGGCCTGCAGGCTTTTGGACGCCAAGTCCAGCCCTCTTTTCACTATGCAATGATAAGCCCTCAAACTTGTCTTTCCTTGGCCACCTCTGCACCCATATTGGCCCCAGATTCCTTCTGGCTCTCAACTGCAGGACCTTCTTTCAAGACATCATCAGTCCTTCCTCTGGGCAGCAGTCCTCAAAGCTGTATTCTTTCCCAGGCCCACCCCTTCCTGAAACTTTTCTTTCCTCCATCTTTTCTCCCCTTCTTAGCTGTGTAATCTGAAAAAAATTACCTGATCCCATGTTGTTAATGACTAATAACAGGTTATAGCACTAGTCTCACAGGTGTTGCATTTACTCTTGACTTTGAAAGGCAGAGCATCAGTCTTAGGCAATGGTTTCTCAAAATACAGTCCCTGGACTTGTAGCATCAGCTTCATCAGGGAGTTTATTAGAAATGCACATTCCCAGTCCCCACTCCAAACAAATTACATCACAGATGTTGGGGTGGGCACTGACAATCCGTTTGAATCAGCCCTCCAGGAGACTCAGATGCAAGCCAGGGTCTGAGGACCCATGGTCTAAGGAAAGAGATCTGTAACAGTGTATTCCCCATCCTGCGGGGAGTGGAGAATTTTTGTCTGTACTTATGTCTGGACTCACAGCACAGCTGCAAATATCTTTGTTTCATGCAAGCCACACTGAAGAGGCTTGAGTAGGCAAAGATCCCATTTGCTCCAACTCTGGGGGTTTTCCTGTGTCCTTCCTCCAGATTGTTTGAGTCACATGGAAGGAAACTGGTGTGTGGCAAAGGGCAGCATTGCCTCACCTGCCACAGAGAGGGCTTTAGGAGTCAAAGGAAACCCACCCATTGGAAATGAAGAATCTAGCCATCCAGTTTCCTAAGAGCTAAGGAATTCAAGCAGAGGGAAAAGAGACTGATAATATGTATTAATCAATGTGAGTTACTCTTTCTTCCATCAATTCTTTTTGAACATTTACAGACTGCCCCTAAGCTGAATCCCATGGCCCCACCCTCAAACAGTTTACATGAGAGTGAGACCATCAGTCAGAATGGGTTGGACTATGCCTGGTAACAAACACCACCACAGTCTTGGGGCCTTAACATAGCAAAGGCTCATCTTGCAAATGCTTCATATCCAATGAGGGTCTGCTCTGCTCCACAAAATCACTCAGGTGCTCAGGGTGATGGAGAATCCACTATCTTGCACCTGCCCTAGTCATTGCAGCAGGGGAAGAAACATCTGGAGGTGATCAGGTACCCACCCAGAAGTAAATTCCAACACTTCTGCTTACCTCTCACTGGGCAGAAACAGTCACATGGCTTTACTAACTTCAAGGAGCCAACAGATGTATGCTAAAAGAGAGAAACATGGATATAGTTGGATATTAAAAGACTTTACCACACTAAGACTACTCATTTATTCATTCACTTATTCTTGAATAAATATTTACAGAATGCTTACCGCATATCAAGCACTGGGCCAGACCCTAGGGATATAGCATCCCCAGAGCTGCTGCCTTTGCACAACACTAGAGAGAGCCATTAATATTACATTCATGCAAATAGTGCCCCCTGCAGGTGTGCAACACAGGAGCCCTGCTGTCTTTTACTTTTCTTGTTTATGTTATGTTTTATCATTACTATCTATCTTCTCCACCAGAAAGCAAAGTCAGAGAGCTGAGATTTTGTCTGAGTTGCTCACTGCTGTATTTCTGGAGTTTATCACAGTGTCTAGTGACCTCAATAAATATTTAAGTAAATGACTGAAAATGAAAAATTATTGACTATGTTCCCTATCAGTTCCTGCCTTCATGGAGCTTATACTCTGTTGAGTTGGGAGTTGTGTAAACAATTAGCTGAAGTATTGAGAAAAATCACACACTAGACAGAGTGAAATACAGGTCAAGTAAAAACCTGGGCCACGTGCCTTGGGAGCAGGAAAAAACTGGGGATCATTTTTGACCATGAGTAGGATCAGGGAGATGAACCTTGTTTTGAAGGTGAAAAATGAAGATCCAGAGAGGTTCGCAGGGGTCCTGCCCACCAAGGGGTGAGCAGCAAGGCAGGCAGAAGAATCCTGCCCTACCTCGTGTTCTGGTATTTTTTCTTCTCCCTACACTAATAACTAACAAAGCTTTATATAGTCAGTCTTCCCTACCTGCCGGTTCCGCATTCATGGATTCAATCAATTGCAGATTGAAAATATTTAAAAACAACAATAAAAATAACACAATTTAAAAAAACAATACAGTGTAATGACCATTTGTATAGTAGATGATTTAAAGTATATGGGAGGATGTGTGTAGGTTATATGCAAATACTACACCATTTTATATTACGGACTTGAGCATCCTTGGATTTTGAGGTCCTGGGGTGAGGGGGTCCTGGAATCAATCCCCCTCAGATATCGAATGATGACTGTATTTGTACAGCACTTTACCACTTTCCAACAGCTTTCATATACTACATATCTATAACTACTCTTCAAGGGTTAAAAGCCTTAAAAGTCTCTCCCTAGTCCCCACCCCACCATCCTACTCCCAGCCTCAGAATTTGGTCTTCTTTTGATGTCTCTTTGCCTCTGGGAGGAGATGTGGGATGTGTTTTGTTGTGAGGGTGGAACATCCAGTTCTCCCCCTGCTGCCCTACCTCCCAGCACTTGCCCCCATGCCTGTTCCCCAGCTGCCCAGAAGCACCACATAGAAGAGGCAGCTTTTCCGAAGGGCATCTGCAGAGCACATGGGAGGGCTCTGTCCCAGCCGTGGTGGACAGAGAAAGGTGGAGGATGTCTGAACCAAAACCTTCTTCCCCTGCAGGCAAGAAAAGGGCTCATTATTTTCACTTGAGCTTGCAAGTAAAAACAATTACATAAGCTTCCCATCTGGCTTCCAAAGCACTTTTGAAACAATTCCATTGCAAGTCCTTTCATTTTATGGGGCTCTAAAGACAGGGCACAGTTAGAGTTGATCATTGGGAATCTTTGTCCCAATGTGTGGCCTTTGTCCCCTCCTGCTGCCTCACCCCTGTCTCTCTGTCCTTTCCTCTCTCACTTGCCTTCCTTCCTTTCTGCAAATCTCTCCTCCATGAGGGCTCAGCCAAGGCTCTATTCAGTCTAATAAGCATTATTTCCTTAGAGCCCACTCTCCACCAGGCCCCTGCTTGGTACTGGAGATTCCAGGATAGGCAGGACAAAGCCAGAGGCTCACGGAGCTTAAAAGGGGTGAGGCCCATTCATGACACCCTCTGGAGATGCCTGCTTTCATCCTATTCCACCTTCTACCCTCGCCCTTTCACAAAACATCTGTCTTCCTGAGATTCTACCATGAGCCAAGTAATGAGCTAAGAGTTGACATGCATTCTTTTTTTTTAGACAGTCTCACTCTGTCGCCTAGGCTGGAGTGCAATGGCATGATCTTGGCTCACTGCAACTGCTGCTGCAATTCAAGAATTCAATTCAAGAACTGAATTCGAGAATTGAAGCAATTCTCCTGCCTCAGCCTCCTGAGTAGCTGGGACTACAGGTACACCCCACCACACCTGGCTAATTTTTGTATTTTTGGTAGAGACAGCGTTTCACCATGTTGGCCGGGCTGGCCTCGGACTCCTGACCTCAGGTGATCCACCAGCCTCGGCCTCCCAAAGTGCTTGGATTACGGGCGCAAGCCACTGTGCCCAGCCGACATGCATTCTTTCATTTCATTTTCACAACAGTTATTCTCTTATTACGCCCATTTTTAGATAAAGAGACTATGGCTCAAGAGGTTATAAGTTGCCCGAGGTCACACAGCTAGGAAAGGGCCCAGCCAGTATCCCCCCTACACAGCCTGCCTTCCGGCCCCATTCTCCTCCTGGGCCATGCTGTCCTCACCAAAATGCTCAGAATAAAAAGAACAAAGAACAAAGAACAAATAACTGGACAGAGCATTTGCACCATCTCTACCACTCCTTTCTTTTGAGAGTTGGCTTTTTCTTTTTTAAACTGGCAAGTAAAGATTGTGTATATTTATGGTATAAAACATGATGTTTATATATATATATATACACACACACACACATTGTAGAATGGCTAAATCAAGCTATTTAACATATGCATTACCTCACACACTTATTTTTTGTAGTGAGAACACTTAAGATCTACTCTCTTAGCAATTTTCAAATATACAATATATTGTTATTAACTAAGAGAGTTTGCTTTTAAAAAAAAGTCTAGTGATTCTTTCTAAAAACCAAGGACTTGTGTACCTTAGAGATCATTGTCTCCTCATCTCCCTGCGGTTTTAAAAACCAGATGTTTTGATCACTCCTTTTTTTTTTTTTTAAGTCAAGGTCTTGCTTTGTCACCCAGACTGGAGTGCAGTGGCTCAGTGGAGAAATCGCAGCTCACTGCAGCCTCCACCTCCCTGGTTCAAGCCTCCAGAGTAGCTGGGACTACAGGTATGCACCACCACGTTGGCCTAATTTTTGTATTTTTTGTAGAGATGGGCATCCCACTATGTCGGCCAGGCTGATCTCAAACTCCTGGGCTCAGGGGATTTTGTATTTTTTTAGAGACAGGGATCCCACTATGTTGCCCAGGCTGATCTCAAACTTCTGGGCTCAGGGGATCTGCCTGCCTCAGCCTCCCAGTGTTAGGTTACAGGTATGAGCCACTGTGCCGTCTTGATGACTTCTTTACTCCCTAGAGAGCAGAGAAACCTTTCCTGCCTAGCCTGTGGCCTCGGTCTTAGAAGTCATCTCTGGAGTCCAGCAAGCCTCACAGATGCTGGGCTAACTTTTCACATCCTTTGAGGGGGTTTTGATGATCTCAGTAAGAAGAGGCACACATTGCCAGTTTACTGCCAAGCTTCACTCTTAGCCCTCCTTTACCCTACAGTGCTCTGGGGAGGGGAGGAGATGGCAAAGACCCTCCCCTCTTAGCTCTTACTCCCCTCTTAACTCTTAGCTCATTACTTGGCTCATGGTAGAATCTCAGGAAGACAGATGTTTTGTGAAAGGGCGAGGGTAGAAGGTGGAATAGGATGAAAGCAGGCATCTCCAGAGGGTGTCATGAATGGGCCTCACCCCTTTTAAGCTCCGTGAGCCTCTGGCTTTGTCCTGCCCATCCTCTGGCTTTGTCCTGCCCAAACCTCCCCAGGATGGTTTCTGAAGGGTCACATCCAGCATTGGAAAGCGCTGGAGGGCAATGTGCTGGTCTGAGTGTAATCTGCATGTGTGTGTGGGTTTCAAGCATCCTCCTAAACAAGCCAAATGTCCAGGAAAGGATAGAATCCACAGTAAGATTTTGTAATTTTGGTGTCTAAAGCTGTCTTCATGTTTTTTTTTTTTTTTTATTCCACCTCGTCCACCCACTCCAGCCAGCTCAAATTCCCTGTGCCAAAAGTATGGAGAGACGAAGATGTCAGGAACGTGTGAGAACTCCCCCAGACGGTCTTTTGGAGTCACCCTGCCCTCCCAGACAATTTTGGTGCTGGCTGCCTCCAGGAACCTGACTCTCTCAGTCTCTTACTATTTCGCTCCGTGGGTCAAATCTGTGCAAAGCCTTCACGCTGAGCCTTGCCTTGCAGGCAGCCTTTGTGAGGCAGTCATCATGGCTCAGCTAACTGCAGCAGGAAGAGACAAACATGGAGCTAAAAGCACATCAGCTGGGATTCCAGGAAAGCGGGAAGTTCTGCAGTTAGCATTAGGTTAGTCTACTAGCGAGAGTGGAGCTGGGTCATAGGCCCAGGTTCAGGGTAAGGACCTTGAGATGGTTTGGCTGTGTCCCCACCTGAATCTCATCTTGGATTGTAGCTCTCATGTGTTGTGGGAGGGACTGGATGGGAGATGATTGAATCATGGGCATGGTTTCCCCCATACTGTTCTTATGGTAGTGAATAAGTCTCATGAGATCTGATGGTTTTATAAGGAGTTTCCCCTTTTGCTTGGCTCTCATTCTCTCTTGCCTGCCGCCATGTAAAATGTGCCTTTCACCTTCCACCGTGATCGTGAGGCCTCCTCAGCCATGTGGAACTGTGAGTTCATTAAACCTCTTTTTCTTTATAAATTACCCAGTCTCGGGTATGTCTTTATCAGCAGCATAAGAACAGATTCATACGAACCCCTGTCTCTGAGAAGTCCAGTTCTAGAAGGACTGAGTTACTGGGGCAAGACTCATATGGTACATGGTGAAAAACAATACCCTGTTGCAGCAATCCAGATGGGCATTTTATTGTCTCATCCACGGCTTTTTTTTTTTTTTTTTTAGAACTGGGACTTCATGTCAGAGTCGTAGAAGCAACAAGAGTAACTCAATGCTGAATACTGGAAAATTAAAGCTGAGCTACAGAAATGTCTACAGCTAAAGTCAGGCATACTGGACACTCTTTTTCTAGGACTAACTCCCCAGTTAGTACACACCCCTCACAGTTACTTTCCCTACATGTTCCCACCCCAGTAGCTCCTATGGCTACTACAGAATCATCGGCTATTTTGGGCCCAAGGTGATTGGTCCAAGGGTGACCTGTGATGAAAGACAGGCCAAACCAGGGCCCTTTCCAGAGATGTTTAGACTTGGGGCTCAAGTGTTTGAGACAGCTTCTCTCTGGTGACTGTAGCAGACCCTATCAATGTCCAACACCTGTCCCCTCATTATTGCTGACTCAATGTGACATCCATCTGTTCTGACTTCCCATGATACATTCCCGTTAATGGATTCTCTGCACACTCTACGGACCAACATGTTCTTCAGATCGTTAATGTGCCATTAATCATCTGATGTTCCTGCTTCCTTTCCACTTGCATTTTGCTCTGTTAAATGCCAAAAGATCAAGAATAATTTAGTCAATTTTTTTCCACTGGGTTTCACACAGCTTCCTTCAGAGCAGTCAAAACATTCTTACTTACTTTTGAAGCAAAAGAATCCCTGAAACTCTGTAGCTCCTCCCCAGTATCCAGAACTTTTCCTGGTATTTGGAGCTTCTGAGTAGCCCTTTTTAATACCAGACACCTGAGTCAAACCCTAGTTAGTGTCAGTAAAAACTGCTCAAGCTTGAAGTCAGGTGAACTTCAAATAAACTGTCTTTCTAAAGAAACAGACTGATTCTGACACAGAACCACATTTAGCTATTTTTGTGCTATGCATGTGCCTCATCTAGTAGATTATAAACTTTTGGAGGAGAAGAAATTAGTGTCAGATATCTTTGTATTCCTTGGCTCCGTACCTTACACTGAGTAAATATTTAATAAGTACAACTTTGCTACGTAAATGTATCATTCAATCACATTCTCTATGTTAAGTATAAAAATTACTGATTTAAGCATCATGAATCAAATACATAACCCCACTAGGATATATTTTAAGTTGGGCTGTTATAGACCTAATGGTTGGTTTTATAATGGACCCCCAATATTAATAAAATTCAGCAAAACTAATTGGCACTTTACTTTTGCATATAGCACATCCAACTGCTAACAGCCAAGTTCCCAAGTATGTATCCTACATAGGGACAATCTTCTGCCTTCCCCATCAAAGAGGGTTTAACTCGTTGATGGAATAGGGTAATCTCTCTGGCTAAGCAGAAATGGAATCTGCCCAAGGGGAGGAGACACTTTGAATGATCAGGGAGTAACTGGTCAGTCTGGCATAGGCCAGTGTTCAATTAGAAACAAGAGAGAGCCCTTCCTACCGCCTCAATCCAGAAAGCAGGAGTCATGGCACCCCTGAAAGATGCTCTGGGGAGAACCCATAGGAAGTAGATATGGAGAGGTCCTGCTGGGTGGCAGATCCAACAGGACACGAGTGGAGACGGAATAATCCAACGAGCCTACGGAGAGAAGCAACAGCTTTCGGGACAATGTGGGCTTCCAAAGGCCTGGGACCCAAGGTTACTCCAGCTTCCCACTTCCTACTGCAGGCAGACTCCCACCCACAGCAGGCCAGGCCCCCCATGTGAAGTCTTCATACAGCCCTCAGATTTTTGTGAAGGGAGAAGAGGCAGTCCACTCTCAGAGGAACACAGGGACAGGGGCACAGAAATTAGAGAGGAAATTAGAGGGCCTGAGGCAGAGAAACACTGTGCTATGCACCTCCATGTTGACTCTACTTCCAGGCAGACAACCTGGGTGAGAGGTGCACACATATAGATGAACGTGTAGGATGCTGGGTGACTCAGTGGAAGCACAGAGTTGGGGAAAAGCCTCTGCTCCCCATGGCCTCTCTGGGCTTCAAGTCTGCCCAGCTCTATCTGGTACGGGGATAGGTCCCACTGCTGGAGGCCATCTGTGGTTCACCCAGTGGCCACTCCACCCTCCAATGGTAACGGCACCCCGGTTTTCCTCTGAGGACCCAGGCTTCCCCCACGTTCAGTCCTCGTGACCTCATCTTCTTGCTCTAGAAGTAGACACACATGCCCTGTGCTGGCCAAACAGTGGGTTCCATCTCCCTGGCCACTGCACTACACAAGGGAAGGACATGTGACCAAAGCTCAAATGGTCAGCCCAGCATTCATGGCTGGAATGGAGGAAAGAGGCACCCTTTTTCCATGGGGTGAGGCCAGAGATTTGGGTTGGGAGTGGGAAAGCGAAGGGCATTGTGTGGGGAGTGGTTGCCTGAGAATGAAACCAAACAGGGAGGTCAAAGGAAACAACACAGCCTTGGCTCAATCCACTACATCAGCCAAGAAACCTGCTGTGCTTAAACCAGATTGGGTTTTTAGTGCTTACAACTAAATGAGCTCTTCATTTGAATACAATTGCTAATGGTCCTCCTATTAGAAAAGAGAAGGAAAGGGAGGAACAAGCCCTGTGCCACTGAGTGACATTACCTTGGTGGCAACTTTGAAGGATCTCCGTTTCATGCCTTTCTCTTTCCTCCTCCAAGAGCATTCGCCACCCAGGCAATACTCCGTTGAAAGGCAGCTTGTGAATCCCAACAACTAGGGAGTGTGCCACTTTCCTCCCCACCTGCCCCCTTGCGTCATGGTGTCCGATGGTGGAGCGGAGGGCTTTCTGTGAGTGTACTTAAATACTTTCAGAGCCAGTTTTAGACTTTTCATTCCATAGACCAGAAAATTGCTGAAATTAGTAGACATTTGAAGTGGCTCTTCCTCAAGCCCAGAAAAGATTTCTGCTGTTGCTATGTTTAAAAGCCAGCAGCAAGTTGTTTTGGCTTATGTCTTATTGTTATATAATAAACACGATAAGCTCTGTAAGCTCTGAACACTGGTTGCAAGGATGAAAATCGAGGCCTCACAATAATATGTGCCCTGGAGATGCTTTGTAGAGGGCAGGGGGAAGATAATAGTTTTCTGTGAGTGTTCAAATAACAACGTGTGTAGTAGATTCAAAATTGCTATGTAAATTCCCAAAGGAAACAGTAGGGGAAAAAAGAAGGTTATGGATTAAAATGAAGAGGTTATATATTAATGTGAGGGAAAAACGTAATCAACAACCAAATGAGAGCTAGTTTTAATAAGACAGGGGACCCAGGAGAGGTGGACTAATCCATTGTAGAAAGGAGATAAGCTTTATATGCTATGTAACAAATTACTATAAACCTAGCCACTTAATGAAACACAAATTTGTGATCACCTAAGAGTTTAGAGCAGTCGCCAGTGACAGCCAGCAAGAAAGTGAGGCAGAAGTGCAGGTGTTGTGTGGCTGGGTTCTCTGCATAGGGTCTCATGAGGTTGGCATCAAGAATTTGGTTGCTTGTGGTTGTAGGACTGAGTTGCCCACCTGCTGCTGGCTGTTACCAGGGACTGCTCAGCTCCTGGAGGTCTCTCCCATTTTCTCATCCTGTAGCCCTCTTACAATGTAGCTACTGGCTCCTTCAAGAAAAATTCCTCTCATGCCTCCAATCTCTCTTCTTTGATCTCTAACCTCTACACCCTCTTTTAAAGAGTTCACCTGATTAGGTCAGGCCCACCCACTCAAGGGATGGGATTACACAGGTTGTGCACACTGGGTGAGGGAATCTTGGGGGCCACTTTAGAATTCTATTACAGTGATCAAACTTTTGTGCCGAAGCAGGGACCCAAAATGTGTAATTTTAATGCACTACATTATGGGCTGAGTGTTTGTGCCTTGCCTCACCCCAATTCATTTGTTGAAGTTCTAACTCCCAGTGTGATGGTATTTGGAGGTGGGCCCTTTGTGAAGTAATCTGGTGTACATGAGGTCATGAGGGTGGGCTCCCATGATGAGATTAGTGTCTTATAAGAAAAGGAATATAGACCACATACTCTCTCTCTCTCTCATGTGAGGAACACAGTGAAAAGGCAATCATCTGTAAAGCAGGAAGAGAGCCTTCCCCAGGAGCTGAATCTGCCAACATCTTGATCTTGGACTTCCCAGCCTCCAGAATCTTCAGAGAGAAATGCCTGTTGTCTGAGCCACCGTATGTTACCCTGTTACAGCAGCCTGAGCTAAGATGATACGGAGAGGCCCAGTTAATCTACCTCAACATGAACCTTTCGTAACACAGGCTGGACAAAGGCTGTGAAAACACTCAGTATCTAGAGTTTTCCACTGTGTGTGTCCTTCCCTGTACACTTTATTTACTTATGCCCTTACTCATTCAACAAAGGAGTTCCTTTACTTTTCTTCTCTTTTTTTCTTTCTTTCTTTTTTTTTTTTTTCCTTGAGACAGGGTTTCACCATGTTAGCCATGAACTCCTGAACTCAAGCAATCCACCTGCCAAGGCCTCCCAAACTGCTGGGATTACAGGCGTGAGCCACTGTGCCTGGCCAAGGAGCTCCTATTGTCCTCTCTGCACTGTGCTTGACCCCAGGGCCAGGATTAGGCTGGCCCAATGAGGCATTGAGCAGACAAAGTTTAAGGAGAAACTCATTTGCACAACTCTGAGAGTGAGTGCCACCTGGCATTGCCTGCCCTCCACCCCCTCCTGGCCCTTCCAGGCACAGAGGAAACAAAGATTTTTTTTTAAGCCACTTTCTTCCTCAAGACACCCACAGGTTAAGAGGTCAGAAACAGGGCATACCACACTGGCCTTTGGAACTTCAATTGCTCACTTCACAAGAGCACAAAGTGTTCCCTAAGAAGAGCAGCTGAGTATAATGGAAACAGTTAAGTGGCCTCTTCTGACCCTTGATGATTCAAAAGTTTAGAGTCATTTTTAACACTATTCAAAGAAAATGTGACACTCACATAAACTTGACGCTACATGTCATTGAATCACGGCTCTAAAGAAACCGACAGGCCGGGTGCGGTGGCTCACGCCTGTAATCCCAGCACTTTGGGAGGCTGAGGCGGGTGGCTCATGAGGTCAAGAGATCGAGACCACCCTGGCCAACATGGTGAAACCCCATCTCTAGTAAAAATACAAAAAATTAGCTGGGCATGGTGGTTGGGCCCCTGTAGTCCCAGCTACTTGGGAGGCTGAGGCAGGAGAATCACTTGAACCCGGGAGGCAGAGGTTTCAGTGAGCCGAGATGACGCCACTACACTCCAGCCTGGGCAACAGAGCAAGCCTCCATCTCAAAAAAAAAAAAAAGAAAGAAAAAAAGAAAAAGAAACCTTCACCACCTCTTGCTCCATTGAAATGTTCGCACAGTTTTCTCACATTCCACGAAACATTCCATGTTTGTTTCCCAGGCACAAGGTAACTGCTTCTTTCACCCATTTTTTTTCCATCTCTTACTGTTTTTGGTTTGTTTTTTTGAGACAAAATTTCACTGTGTCACCCAGGCTGGAGTGCAATAGTGTAATCTCAGCTCACTGCAGCCTCAGCCTCCTGGGGACAATCGATTCTCCCACCTCAGCCTCCCAAGTAGCTGGGACAACAGGCATGCACAACCATGCCCAGCTGATTTTGTTATTGGAAAGGGGTCCCAATCCAGACCCCAAGAGAGGGTTCCTGGATCTCGTACAAGAAAGAATTCAAGGCAAATCCACAGAGGAAAGCGAAAGCCAGTTTACTTAGGGGGTAAAAGAATGGCTACTCCATAGGCAGAAAAGCCCCGAGAGCTGGGGCTGCCCGTTTTTATGGTTATTTCTTGATTATATGCTAAACATGGATGGATTATTCACGCCTCTCCTTTTTACACCATATAGGGTAAGTTCCTGATGTTACCATGGCATTTGTACACTGTCATGGCACTGGTGGGAGTGTAGCAGTAAGAACAACCAGAGGTCACTCTCGTTACCGTCTTGGTTTTGGTGGGTTTTGGCTGGCTTCTTTACTGCAAACTGTTTTATCAGCAAGGTCTTTGTGACCTGTATCTTGTTCCTACCTCTATCCCATCCTGTGATTTACAATGTCTAACTGCCTGGGAATGAAGCCCAGTAGGTCTCCGCCTTATTTTACACAGCCTCTATTCAAGATGGAGTTGCTCTGGTTAAACCGCCTCTGACGATTTTGGTTTTTGTAGATACAAGGTCTCACTATGTTGCCCAGGTTGGTCTCGAACCCCTAGAACCCCTAGAATCACTCAAGTGATTCTCCTGCCTTGGCCTCCCAAAGTGCTGGGATTATAGGCATGAGTCACCGCATTCAACCTCTATCTTTGCTTACCATTTTAGTCAGCTGGGGCACTTGTTAAAAGACTCTTACAAATCTCTTTTCCTCTGACTTCCATTCACAATGCAGAGCTGAGCCACTCACCGCTCCATAGTGTGTCCGAAACTGGTGGGTTCTTGGTCTTGCTGACTTCAAGAATGAAGCCGTGGACCCTCACGCTGAGTGTTACAGTTCTTAAAGATAGTGTATCCGGAGTTTGTTCCTTCTTCCCGGTGGGTTCGTGGTCTCCATGGCTTCAGGAGTGAAGCTGCAGACCTTCGCAGTGAGTGTTACAGCTCTCAAAGGCAGCGCACCTGAAGTTGTTCGTTTTTCCCAGTGGGTTCGTGGTCTCGCTGGCTTCAGGAGTGAAGCTGCAGACCTTCGCAGTGAATGTTACAGCCCATAAAAGCAGCGTGGACTCAAGAATGAGCAGCAACAACATTTACCACAACATCAAAATAACAAAACTTCCACAGGGTGGAAGGGACCAGCTTGGGCAGCCTGCGTTTATTCCCTTATCTGACCCCACCCACATCCTGCTGATTGGTCCATTTTACAGAGAGCTGACTGGTCTATTTTACAGAGAGCTGATTGGTCCGTTTTGACAGAGTGCTGATTGGTGTGTTTACAATCATTGAGCTAGATACTGGGCTAGACAGAAAAGTTCTGGAAGTCCCCACTGGGTTAGCTAGATACAGAGTACCAATTGGTGTATTTAGGAACCTTGTGCTAGACACAGAGTACTGATTGGTGTATTTACAAACCCTGAGCTTGAGCTACACACAGAGTGCTGATTGGTGCGTTTACAATCCTTGAGCTAGACGCAGAGTGCTAGACAGAAAAGTTCTCCAAGTCCCCACTAGGTTAGTTAGATACAGAGTACCAGTTGGTGTTATTTCCAAGCCTGAGCTAGACACAGAGTGCTGATTGGTGCACTTACCATCCCTTAGCTAGACATAAAAGTTCCCCGAGTCCCCACCAGACTCAGGAGCCCAGCTGGCCTCCCCCGCACCGGGGCTGCAGGCACAGCTGCCTGCCAGTCCCAAGCCACGCCAGCACTCCTCAGCCCTTGGGCGGTCGATGGGACTGGGCGCCAGGGAGCAGGGGGCGGCACCCATCAGGGAGGCTTGGGTCGTGCGGGAGCCTATGGGGGAGGGGGCTTGAGCATGGCAGGCTGCAGGTCCTGTGCCCTGCCCCTCGGGGAGGCAGCTGAGGCCAGGCGAGAATTTGAGCACAGGGCGGGCAGTGCTGGGAGACCTGGCGCTACCTCCGCAGCTGGTGGTCCAGGTGCTAAGCCCCTCACTGCCCTGGGCAGGCAGCCCCTCCTGGCCGCTCCTAGTGCGGGGCCTGCGGAGCCTGCGCCCGCTGGAACTCGCGCTGGCCGGCGAGCACCACGCGCAGCCCCGGTTCCCACCCGCGCCTCTCCCTCCACACCTCCCTGCAAGCAGAGGGAGGCGGCTCCGGCCTCTGCCAACCCAGAGAGGGGCTCCCACAGTGCAGTGGCAGGCTGAAGGGCTCCTCAAGCGCTGCTAGAGTGGATGCCAAGGCCAAGGAAGCGCCAAGAGCGAGGGCTGCTAGCACATTGCCACCTCTCAGTAGGTTGTCTAGAATTTCTCTTTCCTGGCTAACAAGCCACTGGCTCTGTTGAGTGTCCATGGGGTCCTGTGGATCCTGTGGTGCAAAGGCTGAGACCTCAGCCCCAAAGCAGAGCCCAGAACAGGAGACCACCACCAAGGCCTCTTGCTTGGATTTTTGGTTTCTTTTGGTGAAACCTTCACTCACTGTTCTCACTCACCCTGCTAAGTGGGAAAATGAGCCCATATGAAAATAGTCTCGGGACTAGGAGCCCTGCTAAACCCTTGTTCAGGTTAAACTCCCTTAAGTAACAGAGAACAGACCTGACTGAACTTAATCTCCCAGGATATTTCTCTGTGCGGAGAGCCTAACCAAGAAAAATGTTAAACAGATCACTCAGCTGATGACAAATATATGTGATCAATTCCGAGCCTCAGCCACAGAAGGGACTTGATGGGTTGGACCTTGACACCACCCCTTCCCCCACTGCCCCCACTGCCTTGGTCTAAATCTGCATCTTGTAGAATTCTTTGCACAACAGCAGACCTATTGTGAGGACTTCCCTTCTCCCTAATCCCATCCCTCCAGCAAGTAAGATGTTTACTTCCAGTACTAGAAGGGGGTGGGCATGCAGGCAGAAATAGAAGGAATTCTAACCATAGCTAACCAAAGTCAGATTTCCAGGCCGCTCCACTCTCCGGGTTCTGCTTTAACCACTGGAACAAAGTAAACAAAAGGCTGAATTGTTGCATCCTGCTCTGAAGGTTAAAGTTTTGCTTCAAGGCTTTTCTCTTCTGCGCCTCACAGCCTTTTGTTTCACTCTGATGCTATTATTTACTCATCCTTTTGCACAGGAAGTCAGTTAGTATAGATGAGAAGAACTTGAGACTGAGCCTCCACCTATGGTTTGTCAGAACCTAAGGAATGTCCTCATCTATAAAAGTAAGGAAATTATACTGGGCTTGCTGGGTTGGTTTGTGTGTGTAGGTGTATGTGTAAACTATAAATGCTTGAAAACTACTACCCCTTTCTGAAAGGGTTACTACTGCTATTACTGTTATCTGTGCCTTTATGTATGTATTACTGATCTGTCTCCTCTACTAGGCTATGCATTTGAGAGCAAGAATTGCGTCTGTATTGCTAATGGCAAATCCAGTGCCTGCCAAAGAGGAGGTGCTGTGGAGGCCAAAGCAACTCCATCTTGGATGCTAATCCATCACTTTAACTTCTGATTAACCCTTGTTCTAGGAAGTCCTCTAAGATTTCCAGTTTATTTGATGTTCCTTGCGTGAGAGTAGGTACTTACTGTAAATCCTGCCCTGAGGTCAAAACAGCCTTAATGTTATAGGACTTCAATTGTTCTACACATCCATTCTGAATCACATATACCCTTTCCCAATAGCATATAAGCCCTCGGCATGAGAATAATGGTGCAGGATCCACCATCTTGCTTCACCCGCTGCCTGAGACACAGACATGGCTTCTGTTTGTAAGTTCCTATTAAGTACGTATTTCTGAGGAACTGGATATGTCAGCCTCTTTCTTCGGCCTCTCAGCTTCCTTGGACTTTTGGGGGTAGGTTTGCATAGGTCTGGCCCCCACGGAACAGGTGCTCCATCAAGGAGTAAGTGCTGATCATTTAGATTTGGACGAGGGGCAGCAGCCACCAGGAAAGAAGAGTCTACGCATAATTACCTGCCCTACTTCCTAAGCCAGGGGTTCTCAAATTCTTTGTGTTGAGGACACATTTGAAGAGGCGGACGCATTTGAAGAGGTGGGCACATTCAGACAACGGTGACTCAGCAATCATTGCAACTTAACCCCTACTATTGAAGAACAACATCTCATAATGTCTACAAAAGCAAACACTATGATCCCACCATTTACTGAGATGCGCTTCAGCACTGTGGTTAGAAGGTGGAACGCTGACTGCCAGAATGTCCTTCCTCTAATATACACAAGAAGAATTCTCACCTGTCTAGTTAACCACTATATTTCTTGGTCCCTGGCTTGACAACACACCTCTTACCTCCTCACAGGTCTACATAGTGCGTTGGTGTGCAGTCATGTTTCAGGCAGGCACTTCAAATTTGCCCTTGGAATTCCAGGATTTTGCTTTTGCAGTTTCTAATTGTCAACAATCCTGAAGGTCATTTGTAATTTTGCTGAGATGTCATTTCTTCTTCTTCTTTTTTTTTTTTTTGAGACAGAATCTAGCTCTGTCGTCCAGACTGGAGTGCAGTGGCACAATCTCAGCTCACTGCAACCTCTGCCTCCCGGGTTCAAGCAGTTCTGCCTCAGCCTCCTGAGTAGCTGAGATTATAGGCGTGTCCCACCATGCCCAGCTAGTTTTTGTATTTTTAATAGAGACGGGGTTTCACCATGTTGGTAAGGCTGGTCTTGAACTCCTGACCTCGTGATCCACCCACCTTGGCCTCCCAAAGTGCTGGGATTACAGGCATGAGCCACTGTGCCCGGTCTGAGAGGTCAATTTTTAAAAATTAGTTTATAACTAATACATAAGTATATGTGTATTCAAAAATGTCCGTACGATAAAAAAAATACGGAAGAAAACCTGTGGAAGTTTTCCTTTATTGGTACCAGTCACAGTAGGCCATGTTATACTACAGTAACAAATGTCCCCAAACCTCAATGGCTTTATTCTTTTATTTATTTATTTGTCCTATGTTGCCCAGGCTGGTCTTAAACTTCTGGCCTTAAGCAATCCTCCTACCTCAGCCTCCCAAAGTGCTGGGATTACAGGTGTGAGGTTTTCTTCTTGTTCACACTACATTTTTTTCTATTTTTATTTTTCTTTTTAAAAATTATTTATTTAACTTTTTTTTGAGACGAGTCTGACTATTTCGCCCAAGATGGAGTGCGGTGGAGCGATCTTGGCTCACTGCAAACTCTGCCTCCTGGGTTCAAGAGATTCTCATGCCTCAGCCTCCTGAGTATCTGGGATTACAGGTGTGCACCACCACGCCCAGCTAATTTTTGTATTTTAGTAGAGACAGGGTTCACCATGTTGGCTAAGCTGGTCTCAAACTCCTGACCTCAGGTGACCTGCCTACATCTGCCTCCCAAAGTGCTAGGATTACAGGCATTAGCTACTGCACCCAGCCTTGATTAATTTTTTATTTTTTATTTGAAATGGCGTCTTGTTCTGTTGCTCAGGCTGGAGTGCAGTGGCACAATCTCAGCTCACCGCAACCTCTGCCTCCTGGGTTCAAGTGATCCTCCCACATCAACCTTACAAGTAGCTGGGGTTACAGGCATGTGCCACCATACCCAGCTAATTTTTATAGTTTTAGTAGAGACAGGGTTTCACCATGTTGGCCAGACTGGTCTCAAACTCCTGACTTCAAGTGATCCGCCCACCTTGGCCTCCCACAGTGCTGGGATTACAGGCCTAAGCCACCGCGCTCAGCCATGCATGTTTTTCATGAGTCCACTACAGTTCTGCTTTTTATCATCTTGACTCCAGAACGAAAACTGATGGAAGAACCTAACCTCTATCTGGAATATCACCAATCTCGTGGCAGAAGGAAAAAGACAAGGCAAATGGTGCCCTGACTTCTAAAACTTTGCACAAAAATGACCAACATCAGTTATTGGCCAAAGCAAGTAATATGGTCATTCCTGAGGTCAACAGTGTGGGAAAATATCCTCCTGCAGAGAGGCGCACTGCAAGGCAAGAAACGGGAATGTTTGGTAATAGAGAATGCCATTGTCCAGCACCTCCTCCAACAACTACTTCTCTCCCAGAAGCAACTGTTCTAGACAGTTCAGTGTGCATCCTTTCAGTCTCCTTTCCTATGTATTTGCTGACATATCTCTACAGGCATACACATAAATATCTAATTTTGTATGTATTTTTCTGCAACTTGCTCTGTTCACTTAATATGCTTTGGAGACCTTTCGTCTCAGTACGTATAAGTCTACCCGACCCTCTCTAACAATAGCATGCTGTTTCATACCATAATATATTTAAATTCTTGGTGTACATTTTGGATTTTTTCAACATGTTTTGATATTACAAATAATGCTGCAGTATGTGTTCATATAGATGCACATATCTTTGTGAATATATGTATTTCCGAATGATAGGTTTCTAGAAGTAAGTTGTTAAAGTATGTATGCATTGCAGTTTTTAATAGATACTAGGAATTTGCCTCGAAAAATGCCTTCATCAATGTTCACAGCCACTAGAAACGTAAAAGTGCCTGATTTCCCAAATCTTCAACAACTCAATATTATCAAACTTTTTCTCTTCTGTAAGTGTGATAATTTTAAAAGGGTAATTTATTGTTTGGATATACTTAATATTATCGCTTCTGGGCCTTTTGTCTAAGATCAAGTGAATATACTTAATGTATTTTTTGCTTACACTGAGGTTGAGTACTGTTCATATTTATTAGCTAATTTCACAATTTCATATTTTTTTGTCTTGTGAATTGTCTGTTTCATTTCTTTACCCATTTCCTAGTGATTTTAAATCTTTTTCTCTTTCATCTTTTTCTTTTAGATTTGAACAAACCATTTTATGTATTTTCTCAATACTGATCTATCTGTATTACCATTTGTGAATACAAATGTGTCTCCATTACATCAGAAACCCATCCCTAAACACCAGAAATTGAATGAAAATACTAACGAGGATTCCATTTTCTATCAATGTAACACTGCCAATCAATTTCCTAAAACACCGGAATATGTCAATGCATTTAACAAATTATTTAGTACATAAGATGCATACAACATTGCTTCCTTTAAATCTTTTTAGAGAAAGGATCTCACTCTGATGCCCAGGCTGGAGTACAGTGGCATGATCATAGTTCACTGCAGCCTGTAAATCCTGAGCTCAAGCAATCCTCCCACCTCAGCCTGCTGAGTAGCTCAGACTACAGGTGAGTGCCACCACACCCGGCTAAGTTTCTAATTTTTGGTAGAAAGACAGAATCTTGCTGTATTGACCAGGCTGGTCTCAAACTTCTGACCTCAAGCAGTCCTCCTGCCTTGACCTCCCTAAGTGCTGGGATTAGAGGCGTGAGCCACCCCACCTCACAAAACATTGTTTCCTGATCACCAAACAGTTCATGTGACTTTTAACAGACATTTGCTTGTGTGTAGCCATCAACATCCTACTCACATCCCTTTGTTGACACTTGGCACTTTTCAAAACATCTGCATGTGATTCTGACATTCTTCCAATTATAATTGGAAAGTAACTGGAAAATTCTTCCCCTTTCCCTCCCACACATCCTACTTTGTTTAAAAATGTTATCTTGAGTTTGGGGAATGTGCAAATAAAATGTTCTATATAAACATTGGTTCAAAAAATATTGTATTGGAGAGATATGTACATTTTATGAGGTCTGAGTGTTGAAGATAAGGAGTTCTACTGAAAAGATTACCTGGGGAGGTAATCTTCACAAGCAGGTATTACCTGCTTGTGAGGTATACTCAAAAGGGTTTGCTTTCAGTCTAGCCCTTTTGGATTTTTGTTTGTTTGTTTGTTTTTTGAGACAGAGTCTCACTCTGTTGCCCAGGGTGTAGTGCAATGGCATGAACTCAGCTCACTGCAACCTCCACCTCCCAGATTCAAATGATTCTTTTGCTTCAACCTCCCGAGTAGCTGGGATTACAGATGCCTACCACCATGCCCGGCTAATCTTTGTATTTTTAGTAGAGATGGGGTTTCTCCATGTTGATCAGGCTGGTCTCGAACTCCTGACCTCAGGTAATCCGTCCACTGCAGCCTCCCAAAGTGCTGGGATTATAGGTGTAAACCATTGCACCACACCCAGTTTGTTTTTATTTTGTTCATGGTATCTGTTTAGATGCAAAATTTGCCATTTTATGTAAACAAACTGTCAGTTATTTTGTTTAAGTTTTCTGGATTTAAGTCTTGCTTTAGGGGATTTTCCCCATCTCAGGATATTTTTTTCAAATTCTGCTAAATATATTTTAAAGTTGCTAGTTTTGCTTTATGTTCAGCTCTTTGGTCATAAGGAATTAATTGTTAAGTAAGGTATGAGGTGGAGTGGGACAGTCTAACTTTTCTCTGTCCCCAAACAAGGAGCATATCAATCCATTGCTATGCATTGGATATTTTATTCTGTCTCCAACTGGTTTGCAATGCCACTGTCTTAACCCATTTTGTGCTGCTATAACAGAATTCCTGAGATTGGGTGATTTATAATAAACAGAAATTTATTGGCTCACAGTTCTGGAGGCTGAGAAGTCCAGGATCAAGGCACGGGCAGCTGGTGAGGGCCTTCTTGCTTGTCATTGTATGGCAGAAGTGGAAGGGCAAGAGCGCAAGAGAGTGAACCCACTCCCACCAGCCCTTTCTTAAGAGCATGCATCTGTTCATGAGGATGGATTCCTCATGACCTAAACACTTCCCATTAGCCCCTACCTCCAATACTGTCATTTGGAAATGTTTCAATTTCCAAAACATGAATTCTGGGAGACACATTCAAACTGTAGCATTGTGTAACTTACATTCTGGAGGTTTGAAAAAATGTGTTCAGTATAATAAAGCATCAAATTTTATAGTGAAGCTAGGATACAAAAGTGCAATCTTAGGGAGCATGAGATTAATTATCAGCATTCATGTATCAACACCATCATTCTCTGCTCACTGTAGTTTTCATAAAGGTAAAACCTTTTTGTAAGTGACAAACTAATCTGATAGCAAGACAACCACTAATGATGCATGTCAAGGGATCTAAGAGGAGGACGAGGCCCTGTCAGTCCCACCCTAGGCAAATGTGATGTTTCTCTGCTGTTTTCAGCTTTATCTTTAAAACTGAAACACAGTTGGTGTTCTACGTCATGTTTCTGTGCTTGTTTTGATATTTTTCAAAATGTGTTTTCAATGTCATGCCTAATTCTTCCTCTCCCTCCCCATTAGATCCTATTCTAAAACCCAACACTGCTCTGTGCTTCATGGCGCTCATTTCAACTGTAATTAATTCCTGTTTGCCAGTTGTTTACATGCTGTCTTTCCCATTAGAATGTAAGCTTCAGGAAGCTAGCGGCCATGCCTGTCTGGGTCATCACCTTTGCATTCCCAGTGCCTTGCCAGAGGCTGGACCCAGCTATAGCTTTTGGCTTTTGTGGTTACAGCCCTTTTGTAGGAAGGCTGATGTGAGAATTTCAGGCCTCATGCAGGTCACGTGACTGCACCTCCTTTCACAAGCAGAAAGGCCTGGGTCCACAGCCTGACAAAGGGGCTATTGTTCATGAAGGGTCCAGGTGAGAGGTGCAATCCATCACTGCTCCAGGCCAGCCCTATGGCAACTCCTGGCACCCTCCCAGTGACCAGCGAGACAATGACATCACCTCAGAATACATAAACAAAGGACACCCTATTCTTCAAAGCTGTCCAAGGAGAATTACATTTTTTAGCCCATTCTTGCCATAATATAGTGCATAAATATCATCTCTCAGAGTTTCCTAGATTCGGTTCAAGGGCATAGATGATTTAGTAGGTATTTGATTTATAGAAGTTTTCTGAAGCCAGAGAATAAACTGAAGCATGTTTTGCTGAGGGTAGGAAAACAACTCAATTTGGAAGAAGAGTTGATTTCTCAGGTAAGTAATTGTAAGTTATATCAACCCCTCTCACCTTTGAGTCCAGTTTCATCATCTCCTACACGAACCTTTGGTGACAACTTTCATCCTTATCATTCTTTTTTTTTTTTTTTTTTTTTGACACAGGGTCTCGCTGTGTTGCCCAGGCTGGTCTTGAACTCCTGGGCTCAAATCATCCTCCTGCCTCAGCCTCCCAAAGTGCTGGGATTACAAGTGTAAGCCACCACGCCTGGCCTCATCCTATCATTCTTAATACCCACAGAACACTATTCAGAAAATTCATTGGTTAAAAAAATGTCGATTTCTCAAAACAGCAAAGTACTATCTCCACGTTCCATGTAAAGTTTGTGATTAAACACTTTAGTCAGACCATTTAAAGACAATGCTAAAGAAAGGTAGTAAGAAACCTAAATTGTGGAATAGTTATTATCATAACTGCTTGCATTTATTGAGTATTTATTATGTGCCAGATATTAGGCTGAGTTATTTGCATGGTTTAGCTCATTTAATCCTCATAGCAAGCATGCGAGGTGGTGTATTAGTCTGTTCTCATGCTGCTAATAAAGACATATTACTGGGTAATTTATAAAGGAGAGAGGTTTAACTAGCTCACAGTTCCACATGGCTGGGGAGGCCTCAAAATCGTGGTGGAAGACAAAGGAAGAGCATGGCGGTAGGCAAAAGATCTTGTGTAGGAGAACTCCCCTTTATAAAACCATCAGATCTCATGAGACTTATTCACTGTCACAAGAACGGGAAAGACCCGAACCCATGATTCAATTACCTCCCACTGGGTCCCTCCCGCGATGTGGGAATTATGGAAGCTACAACTCAAGATGAGATTTGGGTAAGGCCAAATCTCATGTTAGATAGGGAGAATTATTATTCCCATTTCATAGATGAGGAAATGGATTCTTGGAGAGCACATGTAACTTACTCTAGACCCTGTGCCTTGCAGGGAACAGAGCCAGAGCTCTGATGCTGATTTACATTATTCTGTGGTCCAGGCTCTTACCACTGGCCATGAAAAAGCAACGAATGAATATTTGTATTTGAGAAAGAAAGACACTTCTGTCAGTCCAAGTACAAGTGCTGGTTAGCTTGTGTTGCCCAATTCAGGACATAATAGACTTGTTTCAACTAACAAATTTATTAAAATCCTTTGTAAATGGCCTATTTATTTATTTATTTTGAGACAGGGTCTCGCTCTGTCACCCAGGCTGGAGGGCAGTGGTTCGATGATGGCTCACTGCAGCTTCGACCTCCTGGGCTCAAACCATTCTCCTGCCTCAGCCTCCAAGTAGCTGGAACTACAGATGTACCACTACATCCAGCTAATGTTTTGATTTTTTTTGTAAAGACGGGATAGCACTATGTTGCTCAGGCTGGTCTCAAACTTCTGAACTCAAGGATTCTCCCACCTTGGCCTCCTAAAGTGCTAGGATTACAGGCATTACCCACCATACCCAGACTATTGACTCATTTTTTTTTAGGTGATTGAAAATACGTTGTTCTCTTAAAAATGTTAAATTGATGGCAGTAGCGGGCCATCTGGAGCATCTGCTGCCATCACGTCGGCCGTGGCAGCAGGGATGCAGGCAGTGGCGGCAGGAACGGCAGTGGCAGCATTGAGACCCCTGTGCCCCACGTCCCTGAGGCAGCCAACTGCATAGTGCCCACCCTGGCATGGCTATGTGAGACCCACTTCCAGGCCCAGAGCCTCTACCGCTCCGGACCCTGGCCCCGTGTCGCTGCTCTCGCTCGCGGTCACTGCAAGGAGGGTACAAGGAGGAAGTGGACAGTCCTCAGAGCCTGCCCCTGGGAGCCCACTGCCCTAGGGGCCACTATGATGGAGTGGGCTGAGCTGCCCACTGGTGGGGGAGTGGTGCGGTTGGGCATGGAGGAGCAGGCAGAGAGTGGCCCAGTGAGGACCTGGAGGCCCTGGCCCAGGCTGCAAGGAGGCGTGGCTGGGACTGCACACTCCACAGACCCAGTGGGAGCCGGGGGACAAGCAGGAGCCCCACCCCTTCCGAGTTGATGGGGTGAAAGCTCCCCGGGTGCACCCTGCAGGCACCCTGCCGTGGTTGCAGACCCAGGCATCTGTGCACTCTTGGGGGCCCAGGAAGGCCCCCTGCCACCCCCATCTCACCGCCCCCCCCAGAAATGCTTGCTTGCGCTGCCTGCCTTCTTCCCACTGTTAGTGCCCGCTCTGATCTCAGAGCAAAGTCGAGGCCAAGCCCCGGGCTGGCACAGCCCAGATGAGTGTGTACACACTGGGGGCAGTGCTGACATGCCTGACACGCCAGCCCCTTGGCACCTTGGCCCCCTCCGGACTTTGGGTACCACCAAGCACTGGAGGGAGGCTGAGGGGGGCTGAGGACAGTCCGGCACTGGCCTGCAGGCGCCCCCTGGCAGAACAACTTGGGCGCCATGAATAGTGGTAGAAGGCAGACAGACTCCTGGGCAGAAGGGGGCTCATCCACAGTGAGCGAAGCCCCACCTTCAAACTGGGGAGGGCCTGAAGCCTGGGGGCTCTGCCACCAGTTCCCACAGACTGCATGGGGAGCTTTTGGTGCTTTTCCCTGGGCCCGCCCAAGGCCGCCCCTGGACCAATCAGCACACACTTCCTCCCTTGTAAAGCCCATGCAAGCCTCAGATTCAGCCAGACTCCATCAGAAGACAGACAGATGATGGGGAGATGACAGGCCGACCAGCTGCAAAGAGGAACTACCCTCGCTGCTGACGGCTGGACACCTATCAGGAGACCTGCCTGCAGAGAGGAGCTACCCTTTCTGCTGAGAGCTGGAGAGACGATGGGCCAACCAGCTGCAGAGAGGAGCTACCTTCTCTAGGGAATGCGGAACACTCCCTGGGACGACCTGCCCAGAAGAGAGGAGCTCTCGTCTTACCCTCTCTGCTGAGAGCTGAACACTCATTGGGACTCCCTGGCTATGGAAAGGAGCTGCCCACTCCAGGTCTACTGTGATCTGTTCTATTGTTCAGTAAAGCTCCTCTTTGTCTTGCTCACCCTCCAATTGTCTCATGTACCTCATTCTTCCTGGACACAGGATGAGAATCTGGGACCTGCCAAATGGCGGGGCTAAAAGAGCTGTAATACAGACAGGGCTGAAACACGCCCCTTGCTCTCCATGTTGTGAGTGACAAGGAGGAGAGAAGTGAGAAGGAGAGAAGGAGAGAGGAGCTGCCGCTCTTTGGGGAGCCTAGACCTGTGAGCTCTCCAAGTCAGGGCTATGACTCCCCCTTTGGGGCTCTGCGGTTCCTGGAGTCTCCAAGCTTCTGGGCACCACCGTGTTCCCTGGTGCCAGCCACGGAAGCTGCTTGTGGTGCAGCTGGCCCAGCCGCAGCCTTGCAGAGAGCCAACAGCTGTGCCAGCACCTGGAGCTGCCCGCCCCATGGCAGCAGTCAGTGTATCTGACTGTGCACAGTGGCTGGACCCCACACTTGCTCACACACCCCTCACTGCTCCACACCTGACTCGCAATCTCCCGTCGAGGTGTAGGATCCAGGCTGGTAGCATGAGCCGAGCACAGCCGGCCAGGCTGAATGGGTGGAATGAGCCCAGCAGACCCGAGCAAAACTCACACAGAGGCACCACTTGCCACAGAGTTTTCCGGCCAGAAAAGCGACACCCCAAAGTTCCCGTAACAAAATGTTGCCTCTCCCATCCAACCCAATTGAAATTTGCTAGTCTGAATATTTGCGTCATCCCAAATTATATGTTGAAATTCTAACCCCCAAGGTGAGGGCATCAGGAGGTGGGGCTCTGGCAGTTGAAGAAGTCCTGAGGCAAAGCCCTAGTAAATGGGATTAGTGCCTTCATAAAAGAGACCTCAGAGCCTTCTCACCCTTTCTGCCATGCAAGGATACAGCCAGAGGACAGTCATCTATAAATAGAAAGTGGACACTCCCCAGATATCAAATGTGCCTGCACCTTGATCTTGGACTTCCTAGCCTCGGAACTGTGAGAAATAAATTTGTGTTGTTTGTAAGCCATCCAATCTATGATATTTCGTTGTAGTAGATGGACTAAGACAGAATCTAAGACACAAAAATTTCACATGTGAGTCTGGCCCATTTATAAATTCCAGCAAAATACAAATGTCTGCTTGACCAGGCATTAAATGAAAAGTTCTGACTAGCAGTGCGCTTTTGGACGCTGGTGCTGACATTCAAGTTCAAGTTCTTTCTCTTACAGCAGCAGCCCTGGAGTTTCTTTTAGTCCCCCAAGTTGGTTGGAGTTTTGTGGTTGTTTCATTCTGTATTTGTGGGTACTCATTGCAAGCCTATCATCTTGAAACAGAGACTCACCTGGTGCAACCCTTATCCTGCAGCCATTGGCCTTCCTGGCCTAACCTGGTCCACAACCATCTCTACTTCAAAATGCATTTTTAGTTCTTAGTTCAGCACAAGAGGGATGGGTTGTGCACTGTCCAATTGGACTACCTGTCCAGTGTTGTGAGACTCTAAATGGCATGGGGAGAGACTATATAGAAATATGAATAACAGGCCAGGTGTGGTGACTCACACCTGTAATCCCAGCACTTTGAGAGGCCAAGGTGAGCAGATCACCTGAGATCAGGAGTTCGAGACCAGCCTGGCCAACATGGTGAAACCCCGTCTCTACTAAAAATATAAAAATTAGCCAGATGTGATGGCACATGCCTGTAATCCCAGCTACTCAGGAGGCTGAGACAGGAGAATAGATTGAACCCAGGCTGGAGTGCAGTGGCACGATATCAGCTCACTGCAACCTCCACCTCCTGGGTTCAATAGAAAAACTCCATCTCTAATAAAAAAAAAAAAAAAAAAGAAAGAAAGAAAAGAAATATGAGTAAGAGCTGACTTTCACTGCTTCTAGCCAGGCACTGTGCTGCGTGTTCTGCATGCATTATCTCAGAGGAGGAAACTGAGGCTTAAAGTGGATGAATAACTTGCTCTCAGTCACATAGCTGGCAGATTGAGATTTGGGTTGACTGCAGGTCTGACTGACTGCACTGTTTGAGCTTTTATGCCTATTCTTTACTGCCCTTTCAGTGAGTGCCAGGAAGTCTGGAGATAAGGGCTGTAGTAGCCCAGGAGGTTTCGGTGGAGGAAGAAGTTGAATTGGATGTTGAGGATTGTGTTAGAAAGACAATTTGGACTGTACCAGGGAGGGGGTACGACAGAAAAACAAGCAGAGCAGGCTCCCTTGCTTTTGTTATCTCCATAGAACAGTAGAAAAGGTGAATTAGACCATTTTGTGGTTGACATTACCAATTAATTTTAAATTCAATGCCTGCTTTGCCGTTGAGCTTAATCTTAATTATAGCAGATCTCTTCGTATTTCTTTTCTTTGTGCAGATTTCACAGGCAGGGGTTTTAAGTGTATCAAAGAGTGTCTGCACTGAGAGAAATTATTTATGTTGCATTAAAATAATTCTCTGAACCAACAAGTAAAATATAATTCCTGTCTTAAAGGTGAAGAGTTATGTAATATGGGAAGAAAAGCATTCACTTAACTACCTCTCTTTTACTACTAGTACATGGTATAATGTCCAGGAAATAGCTAAGATCAGCATATCTAGCTTGAACTTTGCATAGAGGTAGTGTCCTTGACTCATGGCTTAATGCACATAAGCGTGCAAGGTATTTCAATAACACGGAGGTAACAGTCTGAGAAACACATTTGAACTTAAATATTCTGCATGTGACATAAGGATATATCACTGTCTTTTTTTATTCCACTTTGTGCCATCGTGCTGTCTCACTATGAAAGTGCTTCTTATAAAATATTATTTCTGACTGGGAACAGTGGCTCACACCTGTAATCCTAGCACTGTAGGAGGCCGAGGTGGGTGGATCACTTGAGGCCAGGAGTTCGAAACCAGCCTGGCCAACATGGTGAAACCCTCTCTCTACTAAAAATACAAAAAAAATATAGCCGAGCATGGTGGTGGACACCTGTAATCCCAGCTACTAGGGAGACTGAGGCAGGAGAATCGTTTGAGCCTGGGAGGCAGAGGCTGCAGTGAGCCGAGATCATGCCACTGCACTCCAGCCTGGGTGATAGAGCGAGACTTCATCTTAAAAAATATATACATATTACATAAATATATAATATATAAAATATATAATATATGATATATAATACATATTATATAAAATATATTATTAATATAAAATATATAAATATATATAATTATATATTATAATATTATATATAAAAAAGTGTGTAGAATGCAATATATATTACATATATATATGTAAAATTTCTGAAAGAGCTGGACTTTGTTTCCAAGTCATTTAGTTTCTCCCAGGTTATGGAACCTGTGTCCTTGGCTTTAAATCATTTACCTCATTCACAGTTTCAATCCTCTTGTCTTTTTTGCAGAAAGTAATTTTTCCAGAGACATATTTTAATCCATGTAAGGGTGAAATTCCCTCACTTTTTTTTTTAGCATCTTCAAAAGAACTTTTTCTATTTCAGAAAAAAACTGAAGTCAAGTGACTTCCTCCTCTGTATATCTGGGCAACCCAGTCTCTCTGTCCCCTTTATAAAAATAGGCATCATTTCTGGCAGTCATGTAGTTTGTGTGGGACCAGGCCAACTTCAGCTCCAACAGGCAGCCCTGATTGGTCAAGGCCACAATTGGCTAATTGAACCCACACGTCCACAGGATTTGGTTCAGGGATGAGCCAATCAGCACAAAGCTTTGAGCTGCTGTTGGTTGATTGTGGGAAACATACTTTCCTGTTGCATGGGAACAATGAAGCGTGTAAGCCTGATTGCAGCCAGCTCTTCTACAATCACCAGGAAATTAGCCCTAGGAGGCAAACAACATTTGTATAAAAGAGAAGACAGGTGGAAAGAAATTGAGTCCTCACATCGTTGTAGCATCAGCGTAGTCCATGGTACCAATGGACTCCCATTTAGCTACTAAATCCCTTATTGTTGATGAGTTTCAATTGGGTGTTCTGTTACTTACAGCCAAAGGCATTTTATCTGATGCACCCACTACTGGGAAGTTGAGCTAAACGCACGATACTACACCTCAAAATACAGTTTATCCAGTCTGAATGTCTAACAATAGAGTATTAGGTAACTTAAATTCCATCTATTGATGGTATATGAGGATGGACTAGGCTGTTGTAATAATAGAAACTTAACTTTCATTCACATCATAATCTGAAGCAAGCGATCCTGATCAGCAGATGGCTCTGTTCCATATGATTCCATTGGTTTTTCAGAAACCCAGGCTTCTTCCGCCTTTTGGCTCCCACATCCCCTAAGGCCTTGTTACCACCCTCATTAAGCTGGCAGAAAGGGAAGAAGCAGGAAGGGGCACACCCCTGCTTCTTAAAAACCTAGGCCCAGAAATGGTACAAACCATATCCACTCTACCTTGGCTAAAACTCAGTCACATAGCTGCATCTAACTGCAAAAGATCCCAGAAAGAAAAAGTGGACTTTGGATAATTAGCTGCAGACAGGATGCTTTAGAAGCTTGTTAAATCACAGGGGGAAATGCTAACAGAACAGTGTCTACGGTACCCTCCCAGCATTTTTTTTTTCTTTTTAATACAGAGTCTCGCTCTGTCACCCAGGCTGAAGTGCAGTGGCACCATCTTGGCTCACTGCAGCCTCCACCTCCCAGGTTCAAGAGATTCTCCTGCCTCAGCCTCCCAACTAGTTGAGATTACAGGCGTGAGCCACCACACCCAGCTAATTTTTGTATTTTTAGTAGAGATGGGGTTTCACCATGTTGGCCAGCTGGCCTCGAACTCGTGACCTCAGGTGGTCCACCCACCTTGTCTCCCAAAGTGCTGGGATTACAGGTGTGAGCCACCCTGTCTGGCCCCTCCCAAGCTTTTTTTTTTTTTTTTTTTTTGTGAGACAGAGTCTCCCTCTGTCACCCAGGCTGAAGTGCAGTGGTGTGATATCTCAGTTCACTGCAAGCTCTGTGTCCTGGGTTCAAGTGACTCTCCTGTCTCAGCATTCTGAGTAGCTGGGATTACAGGTGTGTGCCATGATGGCTGGCTAATTTTTGCATTTTGGGCAGAGATGGGGTTTCACCATGTTGGCCAGGCTGGTCTCAAACTCCTGACCTCAAGTGATCCACTCGCCTTGGCTTCCCAAAGTGCTGGGATTACAGGCGTGAATCACCATACCTGGACCCCGCTCCCAAGCTTTTTAAAGGCCCATATCTATAAGCACATGAACTCTCTCTCTTTCTGCTTTAGCCCTGAGACAAGCCTTTGTTTTGTTCTTCATCCTTGTTCTTCTTCTGGCACCTTCCTGATGTTCCTAGCAAGCAAACATACTTTGCCATGCACTGGTAAACAATAAAGATTTTACTGAAGATCTGGTGTGATGACAGAAATGTAATCAAGGTCTTCCATGGATATCTGTTCTTTCCTCCAAAGCTCTCTTCCTCTGCCAGTAGCCTCACTCCACCTGTTTACTTTTCTCTGGTTGAATGCTTCCTTCCAACATCAGCAGCCCTAAAAGTCTCATCACCTGAGCAATTCGACTCTTACACTTTGTTTCATGCCTACTCAGCCAAAAAAACAAAAACAACAACAACAACAACAACAAAACCCAGTATTAAATCAAAAACTAAAAACATATCTTTTTCCTCCAGCATACCACTCAGGGAACTTAGCATATAACTCACTGAACAAAAAGTTTTCTTCCGGGGACAGAGTTGGGTGGGGGCTTCTTGCTAAGAAAATTAATTCTTGCCAGTAAAATTCATTTACATGGGAAAAAAGACTGAAAGGATACCCTGAAATGTTAACAATATTTAATTATCTAAAAAATATTTAGTAAACAAATTTATCTTTTGTTCAACATCACTAATCATTAGGGAAATGCAAATCAATACCACAATGAGATACCACTTCACACCCATTAGGGTGGATATTAAAAAAAAAAAAAAAAAAAGAGGCTGGGTGTGGTGGCTCATGCCTGTAATCCCAGCACTTTGGGAGGCCACAGTGGGCGGATCACAAGGTCAGGAGTTTGAAACCAGCCTGGCCAACATGGCGAAACCCCATCTCTACTAAAAATACAAAAAAATTAGCCGGGCATGGTGGCGGGCACCTGTAATCCCAGCTATTTGGGAGGCTGAGGCAGGAGAATCGCTTCAACCGGGAGGCGGAGGTTGCAGTGAGCCAACATCTCACCACTGCACTCCAGCCTAAGCAACAGAGCAAGACTCCATTTCAAAAAAAAAAGAACAAGTGTTGGTGAGGGTATGGGGAAATTAGAATGTTTGTGCATTGTTGGTGGGACTCTAAAATGGTACAGCCACCATGGAAAATGGTATGATGATTCCTCAAAAAATTAAAGACAGAATTACCAGAAATTCTACCTGCGGCTATGTACTCAAAATAATTGAAAGCAGGAATTTGAACATTTTTATGCTCATGTTCACAGCAGCAATAGCCAAAAGGTGGAAGCAATCCAACGTCTGCTGACAGATGAATGGCTAAGTCAGATGTGGTATACGTATACAAGGAATATGACGCAGCCTTAAATAGGAAGGAAATCCTGACACATGTTACAACATGGATGAACCTTGTAGACATTATGCTAAGTGAAACAAGCCCATCACAAAAGGACAAATACGATTCCACTTATATGAGGTACCTAGAGTAGTCAAATTTATAGAGACGGAAAGTAGAATGGTGGCTGCCAGGGACTGGGTGGGAGGGAGGAAATGAAGAGTTATTGTTTAACGGATACTGAGTTTCAGTCGGAAAAGATAAAAACATTCTGGAGATGGACAGTGGTGATGATTGCACAACAATGTGAATATACTTAATGCCACAGAATTGTACACACAAAAATAGTTAAAATTGTAAATTTTATGTTAACATATATTTTACTATAATTTTTCTAAAATACAAAATTTCTCTTTCCACTGGCAATTTTACCAGAATTTTTGACATGGATAGCTTGTGATCTCTTGGAAACCAGATATTTCCTTAGTTGGGCTTTCCACCTACACAGTATTTCTTTTTAAATTAATTTTTAAAAGACATAAGGAAAAATACTTATTACACTTATATTTACACAAGGCTCAGGGAATTAGTAAAAGATGGCTTTTTTTTCTCCAAGGATTTTTTAAGTGAGAAAGAGGCCGGGCATGGTGGCTCATGCCTTAATCCCAACATTTTAAGAGGTCAAGGTGGGTGGATCACCTGAGGTCAGGAGTTCGAGACCAGCCTGGCCAACGTGGTGAAACCCCATCTGTACTAAAAATACAAAAATTAGCCAGGTGTGGTGGTGGGCGCCTGTAATCCCATCTAGTTGAGAGGCTAAGGCAGGAGAATCACTTGGGCCCGGGAGGTGGAGGTTGCAGCGAGCTAAGATTGCAATTGCACTCCAGCCTGGGCGACAAGAGCAAAACTCCATCTCAAAAAAAAAAAAAAAAAAAAAAAAAAAAAAGGAAGATAGATAAGCAATTAACTATAATCTACAATGAAATAAAATCATGGACCAAGGGTAGAGGTAGAAGCAGTGAGTTCTGCCTGTGGTTTTGGGAAGGATCCCAGAGAAGGGTGTTTAAGGTAGAGCTTAAAGAAGTCTTGGGAGTTTACGAATGGAGAAGAGAGGGTGAACATTAGAAAGTGGAATAAAGAGAGGTGAAGGAGACAACACTGGGACAGGAGGAAGACAACTGACACCCATATATCTCATCCCCTGAGACCACTGACCAGTCATAGGGCATCGAGGGACTTTAAGCATGGCCTGCTGAGCACCTGCCTTGATGAGGCAGTGCTGTCTTTACTGGGGAGATGACCCAGGAAATGAGCTGAACTCAGAAAGCAAAGTCAAAGCCAGCCACATGTCAGGGCGAGAGTTGAGACCTTGGCTGGCTCAATGGTGTGACTCTAGAGCAATACAGAGTACGCAGGAAGTTCCTGTGCAAACAAGGAAATGGCCCCCTGCATGTTGGTGCCTGATGATGTGCAGCTGCGGGCTTCACATTGTGACAATGAAAGGAATAGAAGTTTTTAAAGTTAAATCTAAAGCTTTTGTAATGTTTCTTGTCAGCACCTTGGACCTGGCCAATCTGCAACCCATGTCTTCCCCCAGTATCCACACTCATGGACTTACCACTAGATGGTGGCATTCAGATGGTGCACAGCTGTGCAACCATCACCCCAGCCCAGGTAGGAAGGAGAACAGAGCGTGCTTGTGATCTGGAAGTTCATGGGTGCTGTGTCAGTCATTCTACATCATGATCAGCTTGCGAAGAGGAGACAGAGGCCATGTAGAATTATAAGTCTTGGACCTGGCAGATCATCAAGGGTAACTCATTCAGCAGCTTATTGTCCATCAGTTGGGTCATTCTTGTCATGTGGCTGTTTCTTCTCTTTGAAGCCTCTGTCATGTGTTGACATGACACGTGTTGGAATGATTAAGTGGCTCAATGAAAGCACTTTTCACTAAAAGAAGGTCCCTGCCTCTGTTGGGTATTTCTGCTCCAGGCAACCACAAAGATGGCCTTTGAGGCTCCTCTCCACATCCCCAGGCACCCTAAGAGAACACTTAATCCTGCTCCCAAAGCCACAATGTCTAAGATCAGTGAACATCCACACCCATCTCTTATCTGGCTGGGTCACAAAGTCTAGGGGACAGGCTATCTGAAGAATCCTACAAACCTACCCTTTCTTGTTTTCCAAGTTCCCAGGATCCAACCACCTCCTCAGGGTCAGGCCCTGGCATGCTCTTACTCACAAAAAACAAAAACTTCTATACCTTACCCCTTTCCCTTCTTGGAAGCCTCCTTAATTCCCTCAGGTGGGCCTGATTCACAAATAGCTGGAAATTCCCTGCCTGGGGTCAAGACACCCAGGTCTGGGAACACAAAGCCCTGGCTGCCTTTCCTGGATGAGAAAGGGGAAAATTATCTTTCCATTGTTTTTGCTGATAGGTCACAGTAGCAAAAGAGATAAGCTACAATGATTTTCTCAGTATTTCACCTTGTTGTGCATTGAGATTTTCTCACTGGCTGATGCCTGGAGACAGGTGCGCTGGCCTTATTCATCTGATATCATGATGTCAGGTGGAGACTTTTGATCCACTCATGGGTCTTTCCTTGCTCACTAGGGTGTAACTTTTGGACATTTTGGGGTGGAACCTGGATCGCTGCTTAATTTCCTTAAATGGATATCCAACGCTGCTCCCAGCTCCACCTCATCCCAGGTCTGTTTCCTGTCTATTCCCAGTTATTCTCCTGCATCCCCAGGCACAAAGCCCCAAAGGGTCTGATGTGATTTTTGGGTAGAATCATATTGATGCAGCAGGACCTAACCCAGGCAAAGCAGGGCGTGAGGGTTAGAAATGTGAGCTATGAACCCCCCTTACTTTCCTACAGTTCTAAAACTACTTTGGAACTAGTAATCCTGGCATGTCAGACCCAGAGGAGCACCGTCATTTGTGAACAAGCCAGCTGTCCCCAGGCCCAGGTCAAGAAAGCCTGTGATCTGATGGCCCAGCCTCAGCTATAGAGATAAGGCCCTTCTCTTCTGTGCTTTGGAATGATTAAGTGGCTCAATGGGAGCACTTTTCTCTGTTCACTAAAGGAAGGGCTGTGTTGGTTGGCTTTTTCCAGAGTGTTCTTTTAAGGAGGTTGTCCACCTACCAGAGTCTGTAAATTCTATTTACCATCTTGACAGAGTTCCTAGTGAAGCTGAAGCCTGTCTTCTCTCTCATGTCCAGACTCATGGACTACACATTGGCCCAAGTTCTTTACATTAGAAGATTTTGGGACCTCTCTTTATACTTCCTTGTCCAGCCTCTCCCTGCAGTCTCAGAGGCTGAATCCAGTCTCATGTCTGGTGTCTGTGCTGAATGTCAGTGGTTTTAAGGCCTCTTCTGCATATCAGCTCTGGCCCTCCTCACCCACCTTTCCTTAGTCTGTAAGTCAAATCCTTTAACCTCCACCTGGGTGTAGCCCCCAGAGTTGGAGGGCATTTTGCTGTGGCTGCTGCAGCCTGTGTGCAGGAACAGATACATCATCTGATGATCTGAATTATGTTTTCCAGATTTATCGCTTCACTCGCATACACAGACCAGTTGATATTTTAGGCACGTGAATCACAGTGTCTGGCATGGCTTCCTCTATAGCAGAGCTCCGGCAGCAGGCATAATGAAGCTGGGAGCGGGGAGAGTTCAACTTATCAGGGAGGAAAATTTGTGTCAGTAACAAGTCTGCCTGGCAACAGCACTAAAAAGAGAGATAGCAGGTCCCAACATCAGAGCCAAAATCTTCACACTAGTGGAGTAACATCACCCTGTGCAATTTTCCTACTTGGGTTGCTGCTTTCTCTTCTTTTTCCCACCCCCAAAAAAGGAAAATGAGAATGTCATACATGCATTCTCCAAAGGATATCCCCTAACCTGCCACTGAACAGGGAGAGGTTGATGAGCTGAAATGTCACCAGGCTGTGGCTATCCATGGATGTGTTATGAATGAATAATAAGAATTAAGCTTCTGCAGTAGAATTATGGGCACTGAAAGAAGTTGCCATGGGCAGAGCTAATTGACTCTCTGCCATTCAGTGTAGGATTCTGCTTGGAGAATGGGGCTCAAGACTAGGAGATAGGAAGATATTCCTTTATTTTTTCTTACTCCCCTAAGCATGCTCTATTATTATTATTTGGATCTCGGCTCACTGCAACCTTCACCTCCTGGGTTCAAGTGATTCTCCTGCCTCAGCCTCCTGAGTAGCTGGGACTACAGGCATGCACCACCACACTAAGCTAATTTTTGTATTTTTAGTAGAGACGAGGTTTCACCATGTTGGCCAGGATGGTCTTGATCTCTTGACCTCGTGATCTGCCCGCCTTGGGGGGATTACAGGAGTGAGCCACCATGCCTAACCATTATTAAATAAAATATAGAGTTTTCTATTTCTCAAGAAATCTATTCAGAATTGAGAAAGAAAGCAGGAGAAGAACTGACCTGGACATCTGAACACTTTGGGGGCGACCTTAAGAGCAGTCATTGTGTCTTTACGTCTGGATCTCAATGTCCAGGGCAGTCATAGGCACAAAGTAGAAACTGAATGTGGGTGTGCTGAACTGACCTGGCCTCGGCTCCATTAGTACTTGGAATGCCTTTGGGTGGTCTCTTTACTCCTCCAGGCACCCTTTCACCATCTGAAGAATGAATCATTGATCTCTTCGAGATCTTCCCAGATCTGACATTCTAGGCTTTCAAAGTCAAAACTAGTTTTAAAATCCTAAGAAAACAGAGAATTAAAAAAAGTTGCCATAAATGTTTCTATATCAAATGCTTGATCATTGGGCTCTGCTTTATCATCAAAATGCGTGCATGCAAGTCTTCAGGCTTAAATGTTCCCATGAATACATCAGTCAGTGGTATCTGGGATACATTTACATTTTTAGCATTGGTGTAATTCTATTTGGTTTTATGCCACAGGAAGTTCAAGCCTGATTCAATTAAGGAGTTTCATAAAATGAGTTTTTAGAAGGAAAAGACAATGCATTGCACATGTTATACCACTGTACTTTGCATTGTTATACAATCAGGTGTGTTAAAGGTGACTTTTGCTTCAGTCCAAAAATCTGTTAGCAATCCATAAAGTGGAATATTTTACTGTCTTATTTGGAAGCACGGAATTTAAGAGCTGGAAGGTAGGCAGGCATCTCCTACTAAAACAAGGGCAGGGATACTTTTTGTACATTTTTGCATACCTCTCAGCTCCTAATGTAGTTCTCATATAAATACCAAAATACCTAAAATACCTAATACTAAACAGAAGGAGGCCTGGTTTCTAAGCCTGGGGATGAGAAGGTGGTCAGCAGCATAAAACAGAGTTGTGTCCAGTTTGAGAGTATGTCTCTTTGCATCAAAAATATTCAGAGCAATATTTAAATTTCTGTCTGCAGAGAAGGGGCAGAGACAACTGTGCAGAACTCTGCAGAGGGAGCAACTCTTCCTAGGTAACAGCTGCTGCTGGCTTTTTTCATAAAGTGCACATGCAAGAGGAGCAACCCTCTTGGGAAGCAGAGTTGATGACAACTCAGCACTTAAGGGAGGGAACTTAGAGCCAGTGCAGACAGACTGTGGAGTCTCAGCAACTGGATAAAACCTCTGGACTGAGCAAGCAGATGTGCTAGCAGTAGAGTCCAGAAGAGAAACTCCAACAGAAAAGGATTAGAAGCAAAGATCCTGAGATGACCCAAATGGGAATCAAGAGGATAATACGGAGGTAGGAAATGGGGGGGAAAGTCCTAGGGACAGTACCGAAATCACGGGAAGACAGTAGAATCTTCAGTCCCTGGATCTTAACCAATGAGAAGTTAAAGTCAAAATAGAAAAGGCAGGACTCAAAGTCAAACCCGAGGAAGAGAGAGAGTTGAATACTGGGTAATGGAGAAAACGTTTAAAGCTGGGAGAATTGAGAATAGAGAACAGTAAAGGCAGCAAATTCAGAAGACAGTGAGTCCTAAATTTCTAGAGTTTTTATTATATGATACTTGACCATACCTCACTGGGGTAACCATTTAAAGGAAATACATAGTAGTTTGGAAAAGACAACAAAATAAGAAGATCCAAAAAAATGATCAGGACAGAACTATCTCCCTTAGACAATGTCCTTGGATATTAGAAGTGAATAAAAGAACACAGTCTGAAGACCCAGCAGAAAAGAGTTTGAACCATAGGAGTTTGAATGCATTATCCATACATTGTAGGAACATTTACTATTTCATAAAACCAGAAGTTAAGTGAGAGAGGGCAGTTCCAGGGTTATTTAAATCAGGGGCCAATGCCGACAACAAGGACCCAGATTCCTCGCATCTATCCCCTTTCCTATCCATAGAGTGATGTCCTCTTAGGATGGCTCTCCTCATGCTTCTGTGGGAAACAGAGAAATCCTTTCACTTGGGTAACTTCTTAAGAGCAAGGAATCCTTTCCCAGAGAGCCTCTTGCAAGTTTCTCTTACATCTTTTCAGCCAGAAGTGCCTTACTCTCCCATGAAAAGCAGTCCCTTGGCAAGGGAAATGAGCTCAACAGGCTATGAGGCACTGATAAAGGTCCCTTCTCAGGGGGTTCTTTAGCCAAAGCACACAACCATTCAGATGGGGGTGAACAGAATCAGGATTCACCTTGCAAAGGAGAAGGAATGAGGATTCACCTTGCAAAGGAGAAGGAACTGCACATGGAATTGCTTTGGTTAATGGCAACTGGATGTGGGTGGGGAGCATTCCTGAACCAGGGTGGTCTCAACCTCCCCTTTGGCTCTCTGCCCTCCTTCTGTTGGGGAGGACTAACTGAGGTCAAGAGAATTGAGGTAACATACCCACTTGTTGTCTCAGACAGCAAGAGACAGCCCTCAAATCTCACCACCCTCATTCAGTTCAATGCACTTTCCACCACAACATACTGTTTTCTCCTGGTAACATTTTAAATTACCTTTGTTGAGGTTCAGTGCAGGGCAAACATTTTGCCATGATATTAGAAGACGTATCCACCGTGGCCATAATGAGGTGCGGCCACTTTGGTGGAAACAGCAGGGAGTTCAGAATCAACTCTGGTTTGACTGTTGACTCTTTTCTAGCTGAGGGGCACGGGGCAGCTACTTGCTTTCTCTAGGCCCATCTCTACCACCCTTTCTTTGGCGTGTGAGTTCATTCAAAGGAGGTAGTGCTGTGAGGGATGCTAATATGGTTTGGTTCTGTGTCCCCGCCCAAATCTCATGTTGAATTGTAATTTCCAATGTTGGAGGAGGGGCCTGGTGGGAGGTGACTAGATCATGGATGGATTTCCCCCTTGCTGTTCTCATGATAGTGAGTGAGTTCTCACGAGAACTGGTTGTTTAAAAGTTTGTAGCTCCTTGCCCTTCATGCTCTTCTTCCTGCTCCAGCCCTGTAAGATGTGCCTGCTTCCCTTTCACTTTCTGCCAGGATCGTGAGTTTCCTCAGGCCTCCGCAGCCATGCTTCCCGTAAAGCCTGCAGAACCATGAGCCAATTAAGTCTCTTTTCTTTATAAGTTACCCAGTCTCAGGTATTTCTTTATAGCAGTGCACGAATGGACTAATACAGATATCATGGCAATAAATGGGGCATTCTGTAAGTCCATGAAAAATGGTTCTGGCCTAGGGGTTATGGACATGGAGATGTGGAAAATAAATATCCCTATTTTTCTGTCCTGTTATTCTCTGACCTCCATTACTATCTCCCATCCTTGGCCAAACCAAACAGGAAGCTGAAGAGAAAGATAAGGGCAGGGAGTGGGTGAGGGGAGGGTTAGTATGGGCAAAAGAAAATAAGCAAAAGAGTTGTTGTGTGTGCCTGGTATATACTAGATGTATGACTATACATGGATACTATTTTTGTTGTTTTTTATTTGTTTTGTTTTCTAAATAGAGATGGGGTCTCACTATGTTGCCCAGGCTGGTCTCAAACTCCTGGGCTCAAGTGATTCTCCTGCCTTGGCCTCCCAAAATGCTGGGATTACAGGAGGGAGCCACCATTCCAGGCCTTTTTGTTGTTATTTTTTATTATTATTATTTTTAGCATCCTGAAGTCAAATTCTGAAAAAAAGAAAAGTCAAAGTTGGCAGAGATAAGGAAGAAGGTTGGCACACTAGACAGTGTATTGGGGACCATGGCTCCCAGTCCTCCTGTTCCTCAGCTCTCTCACTGTCCTGCCTGTGTCAGTGCCTCATAGACCCCAGTCTCTGCATCCCCGATGAGTCCCTCTACTGTAACTAAACTGGCCTGTCAGGGCAAGTCTGACAGGAGCTGTGGGGATGACAGCATAGAAGACGATGTGTCTCTAGCTATGATGACAGCATCCTTACAGCATGGCTCTTCAGTCATTTTTCCTGATGTGATGGTGATTCCAGCTGACCAGTCAATACAGCCATGCCCTCTTCTCTGTACTCATCAATGACCAGCAAGAGCTCAGGACACCATTCCACTCTAAACACAAGAGCCAAACCTCTGCAGTCCATGCGAGCTTCTCCTAGCTCAGAGATGCGTCAGTGTGCAACAAGAGTAAATGAGTTATAGATAGGATCTAAGTGTGTACCCCTCTCCCATCTCTCATACCTCTCATTCCTACTTGTGCCTTACTTCTGTTTCCCCCACTACCCCAGATATTCACTGTATTAGTTCATTCTTGCACTGCTATAAAGAAATACTTGAGACGGGGTAATTTAGAAAGAAAAGAGTTTTAACTGGCTCATGGTTCCCCAAGTTGTACAGGAATAATGATGCTGGCATCTGCTTGGCTTCTGGGGAGGCCTCAGGAAACTTACAATCATGGTGGAAGGTGAAGAGGGAGCAGGCACTTCACATGGCCAGAGCAGGAGGAAGAGAAGAAAAGGAGGTGTCACACACATTTAAACAACCAGATTTCAGAAGAACTCACTATTACAACAACAGCACCATAGGGGAAATCTGCCCCCATGATCCAAGCACCCCCCACCAGGCCCCAACTTCAACACTGAGGATTACAATTGAACATGATATTTGGGTGGGGATGCAGATCCAAACCATGTCATTTAGCCTCCTCACTTTCTCCTTACCCCAGAGTCATGAACTCTAAGGTCCCCACCTTAGAGTGGGGATTCAGAGAGAATGAATCAGCACCCCTGACTAGATATCCCAGCCCCTGAGGATGGAGCACAATTCCCCAACCCCAGAAGAAAGTCAGTTTAGTTTCTAAAGCAGATCAGTTTTCCTCACTCCTGATTTACTTGGGACAGTAACTGGATATGACCCCTGTTTTGATTAAGACATTGGGTATTGGTTTCTGGTTGTTTATTCCACAAATTACCCTCTTCTGGAGGCTTGACCCATCATAGGCATGCCAGATACTGACCAATCTGTTCTAAGGGAACTAATACTCATCAATTCTCTCCCTTTCCAGCTCTTACCCAACTGTTGAATGAGTCAGAGAGAAAGTATTTTAATTGGATTCCTGATTTGATAAGTTTCGTGTGTTCCCTTTGAACACATAAAGAACTTCCTCTCTTCCTGCTTTCCCACCTTGTACCAAAAAACAACAACAACAAAAAAAAAGAAATAAAAGGAAATCATTTTGGAGGAGGGGGTCAGGGGAAGGAGACTGTTCTTTCAACAAGAAATGTCTCCGCACCTGCAAGTTAATTTAGAAATGTATAGGTAATTTCAGAGAGGAGAAGATTTAGTACAAATTATGTTTCTTCTAGAAGCAACAGTTGCCTTTATTTAATGGATATGCGGGAGAACTTTTTGTTATCTGTGCCTGAAGTTATTTGCTTCAATTATCTTGCTGGGTTTCAATTGTCCCTCCTCCTCCTCCTTTGAAAGAACATTGAGACGGGAAACCTAGTTCTCTCCTAATGTATCAGATGCCTGTAATGTCACAAAAGAAAGGCATCTATAAACTGTTCCTCTGTGGGAGGGGGTATAGGATCCTTGCTCAGATAAGTTTATTGGGTGCTAGCATCACACCTGAAAAGGCACAGGCTTGAGCATCACACCTTTAGAGAAGTGGTTCTCAACCCAATTTGCACATTTAAATCACCTGGGGAGAGACAGCGAGAGCGTATGTGTGTGTCTACACACACACATACACACTTATTTCCTGGGCCCCACTCTGGAGAATCTAATTCAGTTGGTCTGAAGTACGGCCCAGGCATTGGTAGGTTTTTTTGTTTGTTTGTTTTTGAGATGGAGTCTCGCTCTGTCGCCCAGGCTGGAGTGCAGTTGTGCGATCTCGGCTCACTGCAACCTCCACCTCCTGGGTTCAAGCGATTCTCTTGCCTCAGCCTCCAAAGTAGCTGGGACCACAGGCATGTGCCACCACACCCAGCTAGTTTTTTTTTTTTTTTTTTTTTTTTTTGTATTATAGTAGAGACGGGGGCTCGCCATGTTGGTCAGGCTGGCCTCAAGTGGTCCACTCACTTCTGCCTCCCACAGTGCTAAGATTACAGGTGTGAGCCACCACGCCCAGCCTCTAGTGATTCTTATGTGCATCCAGATTGAGAACTGCTGCTTAGAGCTTCAAGAAGTTTGCCCATACTTAGCTTCATTACCCCGTGACCCAGTTAATTTTCTTCTGAAATTTAAAAGGGGATCCTTGAAGCTGGTTGGCTATTTGCAGCAGATGACACTCGGCTGCAAAGAAAAAAAGGCACTGCAAAGAAGAAAATGAAACCTGTAAGGGCCAAAGTTCTTAGAAGCAAAATGTTCCAATCAGAACATTAGGTGAACTGTAGGCTGGGTGCACTGGTTCACACCTACAATTCCAGCACTTTGGGAGGCTAAGGCAGGTGGATCACTTGAGGTCAGGAGTTCGAGGCCAGCCTGGCCAACATGGTGAAACCACATCTCTACTGAAAATACAAAAATTAGATGGGCATTGTGGTGGGTGCCTGTAATCCCAGCTACTCGGGAGGTTGAGGCAGGAGAATCACTTGAACCCAAGAGGTGGAGGCTGCAGTGAGCTGAGATCAAGCCATTGCACTCCAGCCTGGGCGATAGAGCATGACTCCATCTCAAAAAAAAAAAAAAAAAAAAAAAAGCCAAAAAAACAAAGAACATTAGGTGGGTGAACTGTGAGGATGTGATGATACTTCCTCTGTCTTCCCCTTTACACATGTACTCATGAGAATGCTCATGTATGCACACAGGCTGCATGTGCACACACACACAGTGACATGATACAGTTCTACACACAAACTCCAGATTTGTCCCACCTGGCACAAAGCTCTGAAGCAGTTGACGTCTGTTTGTCAAAATGGTCTTCCTGCACTTACTGGTCTGCAGGTGGCCTCAATGCAGCAACAGGTGGTATTTTGTCTTAAGTTATTCGTTTGGAATTCCAATACATATTCCCGTAAATAAATGGTGTAATCATGGTGATAAATTTCCATAGTACAACTGAACTGAAGTACAAAATGTATTCTAGAGTAATCACAGTGGAGTTAGAGCACTAACACCATAGGTTCGCCTCATTGGACTCCTATGACACCGAGGTATTCTGTACAATAACAATTGTAGAGGCAGGAAGAGTGACATGCCTGTGGCACAACTACTAAATGGCAATGATAGAGGGCAAGGGAAAGGTATGGACCAAGCTCAAGGGTGAGAGCTGAGTGAGGCTTTGTAGACCAAAGATAGGGAGCATAGAGCTGAGTTTTAAGATCTAGGGGATAGAATGAGTTGCTGTGACTGAGGTGAGATAAGATGGGGGCTGCCTGTTTAGGAGATCATAAATATATACCAGGGGGTATTTGGAGATCTTAGTGAACCCCCAAATTTATAATGGTGAGCAGTCTGTGGAGGCTTCTGACTTTCTTCCAAGTCACATGTCCATAGAGCATTTTCTCTGATTTTTGTGCAGATCCTAGTATCCCTGGACCATGTTTTTCAATTTAAAGAGAAAGTTTAATCTCAAATGTCATTTTTCACAAAGAGATAAAGTGTTTATTACAGAAAGTGGTGAAGACTGCAGTGAACTAGAAGAAGATACCCCACTTAAAATGGGTAATCACTGCTCAATTCTAGTCAAAGGCTGCCAAGATGGGCAACAAGCCCAGTTCTCTAATTTTTTTCCTAAGACAAACCAGAAATACAGATCTTAATATGGTATATTTTTATTTTATCCTGGAAGTTCTAGCTAATGCAATAGGACAAGAAAAGGAAATAATGCAGCACTATTCACAATAGCCAAGATTTGAAAGCAATCTGTGTCTGTTAATAGACAAATAGAAAAAGAAAATGTGGTACATATACACAATGGAGTACTATTCAGCCATAATAAAGAATGAGATCTTGTCATTTTCAACAACATGGATGGAACTGGAGGTCATTATGTTAAGTGAAATAAGCCAGACACAGAAAGGCAAACATGGCATGTTCTCAAGTATCTGTGGGAGCTAAAAATGGAAACAATTGAACTCATGAAGACAGAGAGTAGAAGGGTGGTTACCAGAGGCTGGGAGGGGGGGGGGGGGGGGGGGATGGTTAATGGGTACAAAAGAATAGTTAGAAAAGATAAATAAGACCTACTATTTGTTAGCATAATAGGGTGACTACAGTAAAAAATAATTTGTTTATTTAAAAAATAACTAAAAGTATAATTGCATTGTTTAAAACACAAAAGATAAATGCTTGAGGGGATTGTTACTCTACTTACCTTGATATGATTATTACACATTGCATGGCGGCATCAAAGTATCCCATGTAATTCATAAATATATACACCTACTATATACTCACAAAAAGTAAAAAAATTTTTTAAACAAAACGAAATGTATACAGATTGAGATGAAATAAATAAAACTGTTTGCAAATTACATGTTAGCATGCCTATGTAGAAAATTCAAAAAATTTCCTGAAATGAATAAATAATTATAACAAGGTTGTAGGACATAAGGGTAATGTACAGAAGTCAATTGCTTTCTTATATGCCAGCAATGAACAACTGGAAATCGAAATTGAAAACACAACACCATTTACATTAGTACCAAAAAGTGAGATACTTAAGTATAAAACTCACAAAATATGTATAAGAGCTATATGAGAAAAACTATAAAATTCTGATGAAAGAAATAAATTAAGATATAAATAAATGGATAGATATTTGATGTTCATGGATAGAAAAACTCATTATTGTTAAGATGTCAGGTCTTCCCAACCTGATATGTATTGTGTTGTGATTCAGCACAATCTCAATCAAAATTCCAGCAAGTTATTTTAAACTGATTCTAAAATTTATATGAAAAGGAAAATGACCTAGAACAGCTAACATAATATAAAAGAACAGGCTAGGTGTGGTAGCCTGTGATTCCAACACCTGTGATCCCAACACTTTGGGAAGTTGAGGCAGAAGGATCACTTGAGGTGAGGAGTTCAAGATCAGCCTGAGCAACATAGCAAGAACCCATCTCTACAAAACTGGTTTTAAAAAATTAGTTGGGTGTGGTGGTGTGTGCCTATAGTCCTAGCTACTTAAGAAGCTGAGGTGGGAAGATTGCCTGATAGCTCAGGTAACAGAGCAAAATGCTATCGCAAAAAAGCAACAACAACAACAACAACAACAAAGCCAGAAGGTGAACACTACTTAACTTGAAGGCTTACTATAAAGCTACAATAATCAAGACAGTGTGATACTGGTAGAAAAGTAGACAAATAGAACAATGGAACAGAGCCTATATCCATAAAAATTTAATCAAGTGATCTTTGACAAAAGAGTAAAGGCAATTCAATGGAGCAAGGATAGTCTATTTAAAAAATTGTGCCAGAGCAACTGAACGTGTACGTGCAAAACAAAACAACATAAAACAAGTCTAGACACAGATCTTACGCCTTTCATAAATATTAACTCACAGTAGATCACAGAATTAAATGTAAAACACGAAACTACAAAACTTTTAGAAGATAATACAGAAGAAAATCCAAATGACCTTGGGCTTGGTGATGACTTTTTAGATATGACACCAAAAGCATAATCCATGAAAGAAAAAAATGATCAGTTGAACTTCATTAAATTAAAAACATATGTTCTTTGAAAGATATTGTTAAGAAAATGAAAAAGGCAAGCTGTAGACTGGAAGAAAATACTTGCAAAATATGTATCTGATAAAGGATTTGTAATCCAAAATTTACAAAGAACTTTTAGAACTTGACAATAAGAAAATGAACAACCTCATTGTAAAATCTCAGCAAAAGATCTGAACAGACACTTCATCAAAGATTATATACAGATGGTAATTAAGCATATGAAAAATGCTCAGCATCATATATCATAAGGAAATTGCAAAATAAAGCAATGAAATACCACTATGCACCTATTAGAATGTCCAATATCCAAAACACTGACAATACCAAATGCTGGCCAAGATGTGGAACAACAGGTGCTCTAATTTATTGATGTTGGGAAAGCAAAATGACACAGCCATTTTGAAAGACAGTTTGACAGTTCCTTAAAAAACTAAACATTGACTTACCATATGATCCAGCAGGCAAAACCTAGGTGTTTTTCCAAAGGAAGTTAAAAACATATGTCCACACAAAAACCTAAACACAAATGTTATAGCAGCTTTATTCTTTTTTTTTTTTTTTTTTTTTCCAGCTAGGGTTTCAATCTGTCACCCAGGCTGGAGTGCAGTAGTTCAATCATGGCTCAATGTGGGCTCAACCTCTCCAGGCTCAGGTGATCGTCCCACCTCAGCCCCCCAGGTAGCTAGCTGAGATTACAGGTGAGCACCACCACACCGGCTAATTTTTGTATTTTTTTGTAGAGACGGGGTTTTGCCATGTTGCCCAAGCTGGTATTGAAGCAGCTTTATTCGTAGCTGCCCAAAACTAGAAACAACCAAAATGTCCTTAAACAGGTGAATGATAAACTGTGTTACAGCTACAATGAAATATTATTCAACAATGAAAAGAAATGAGCTATTCAACCCCAAAAAGACATGGAGGAAGCTTAAATGCATATTGTTAAGTGAACGAAGCCAATCTAAAAAGCCTACATACTTTATGATTCCAACTTCATAACTTTCAAGAAAAGACAAAAATATAGAGACAGTTCAAAGATCAGGAAAAGGCAAAACTGTAGAGATAGGGGTTCTGGGGGAGGGAGGAAGGCCTACAGGCAGAGCATAGAGCATTCTTAGGGCAGTGAAACTATTCTGTATGATGCTGTAATGGTGGGTCCGTGACATTTTACATTTGCGAAAACCCATAGAATATACAACACAAAGAGTGAATGCTAAGGTAAACTGTGGATTAGTTAATACAAATGTATCCCAAAAATGTTGATAACTGATTGGGCATGGTGGCTTACGCCTGTAATCCCAGCACTTTGGGAGGCCAAGGTGGGAGGGTCACCTGAGGTCAGGAGTTCGAGACCAGCCTGACCAACATCAAGAAACCCCATCTCAGCCGCTGGGAAGCTCGAACTGGGTGGAGCTCACAGCAGCTCAAGGAAACCTGCCTGTCTCTGTAGACTGCGCCTCTGGGGACAGGGCTCAGCTAAAGGAGCAGAAGCCTGTGAAACGCGAACGACTCTGTCTGACAGCTTTGAAGAGAGCAGTGGATCTCCCAACACGGAGGTTGAGATCTGAGAAGGGGCAGTCTGCCTGCTCAAGTGGGTCACTGACCCCTGAGTAGCCTAACTGGGAGACATCCCCCACTAGGGGCAGTCTGACACCCCACACCTCACAGGGTGGAGTACACCCCTGAGAGGAAGCTTCCAAAGCAAGAATCAGACAGGTGCACTCGCTGTTCAGCAATATTCTATCTTCTGCAACCTCTGCTGCTGATACCCAGGCAAACAGGGTCTGGAGTGGACCTCAAGCAATCTCCAACAGACCTATAGCTGAGGGTCCTGACAGTCAGAAGGAAAACTATCAAACAGGAAGGACACCTATATCAAAACCCCATCAGTACGTCACCATCATCAAAGACCAGTGACAGATAAAACCACAAAGATGGGGAAAAAGCAGGGCAGAAAAGCTGGAAATTCAAAAAATAAGAGCGCATCTCCTCCTGCAAAGGAGTACAGCCCATCGCCAGCAACGGATCAACCTGGTCAGAGAATGATTTTGATGAGATGAGAGAAGGCTTCAGTCCATCAAACCTCTCAGAGCTAAAGGAGGAATTACGTACCCAGCGCAAATAAACTAAAAATCTTGAAAAAAAAAGTGGAAGAATTGACAGCTAGACTAATTAATGCAGAGAAGGTCATAAACGAAATGACAGAGATGAAAACCATGACACGAGAAATACGTGACAAATGCACAAGCTTCAGTAACCGACTCGATCAACTGGAAGAAAGAGTATCAGCGATTGAGGATCAAATGAATGAAATGAAGCGAGAAGAGAAACCAAAAGAAAAAAGAAGAAAAAGAAATGAACAAAGCCTGCAAGAAGTATGGGATTATGTCAAAAGACCAAATCTACGTCTGATTGGGGTGCCTGAAAGTGAGGGGGAAAATGGAACCAAATTGGAAAACACTCTACAGGATATCATCCAGGAGAACTTCCCCAACCTAGCAGGGCAGGCCAACATTCAAATTCAGGAAATACAGAGAACGCCACAAAGATACTCCTCCAGAAGAGCAACTCCAAGACACATAATTGCCAGATTCACCAAAGTTGAAATGAAGGAAAAAATCTTAAGGGCAGCCAGAGAGAAAGGTCGGGTTACCCACAAAGGGAAGCCCATCAGACTGACAGCAGATCTCTCGGCAGAAACTCTACAAGCCAGAAGAGAGTGGGGGCCAATATTCAACGTTCTTAAAGAAAAGAATTTTAAACCCAGAATTTCATATCCAGCCAAACTAAGTTTCATAAGTGAAGGAGAAATAAAATTCTTTACAGATAAGCAAATGCTTAGAGATTTTGTCACCACCAGGCCTGCCTTACAAGAGACCCTGAAGGAAGCCCTAAACATGGAAAGGAACAACCGGTACCAGCCATTGCAAAAACATGCCAAAATGTAAAGACCATCGAGCCTAGGAAGAAACTGCATCAACTAATGAGCAAAATAACCAGTTAATATCATAATGGCAGGATCAAGATCACACATAACAATATTAACCTTAAATGTAAATGGACTAAATGCTCCAATTAAAAGACACAGACTGGCAAACTGGATAAAGAGTCAAGACCCATCAGTCTGCTGTCTTCAGGAGACCCATCTCACATGCAGAGACATATATAGGCTCAAAATAAAAGGATGGAGGAAGATCTACCAAGCAAATGGAGAACAAAAAAAAGCAGGGGTTGCAATCCTAGTCTCTGATAAAACAGACTTTAAACCATCAAAGATCAAAAGAGACAAAGAAGGCCATTACATAATGGTAAAGGGATCAATTCAACAGGAAGAGCTAACTATCCTAAATATATATGCACCCAATACAGGAGCACCCAGATTCATAAAGCAAGTCCTTAGAGACTTACAAAGAGACTTAGACTCCCATACAATAATAATGGGAGACTTCAACACTCCACTGTCAACATTAGACAGATCAACGAGACAGAAAGTTAACAAGGATATCCAGGAATTGAACTCATCTCTGCACCAAGCGGACCTAATAGACATCTATAGAACTCTCCACCCCAAGTCAACAGAATATACATTCTTCTCAGCACCACATCACACTTATTCCAAAATTGACCACATAATTGGAAGTAAAGCACTCCTCAGCAAATGTAAAAGAACAGAAATTATAACAAACTGTCTCTCTGACCACAGTGCAATCAAACTAGAACTCAGGACTAAGAAACTCAATCAAAACCGCTCAACTACATGGAAACTGAACAACCTGCTCCTGAATGACTACTGGGTACATAACGAAATGAAAGCAGAAATAAAGATGTTCTTTGAATCCAATGAGAACAAAGATACAACATACCAGAATCTCTGGGACACATTTAAAGCAGTGTGTAGAGGGAAATTTATAGCACTAAGTGCCCACAAGAGAAAGCAGGAAAGATCTAAAATTGACACTCTAACATCACAATTAAAAGAACTAGAGAGGCAAGAGCAAACACATTCAAAAGCTAGCAGAAGGCAAGAAATAACTAAGATCAGAGCAGAACTGAAGGAGATAGAGACACAAAAAACCCTCCAAAAAATCAATGAATCCAGGAGTTGGTTTTTTGAAAAGATCAACAAAATTGACAGACCGCTAGCAAGATTAATAAAGAAGAAAAGAGAGAGGAATCAAATAGACGCAATAAAAAATGATAAAGGGGATATCACCACCGACCCCACAGAAATACAAACTACCATCAGAGAATACTATAAACACCTCTACGCAAATCAACTAGAAAATCTAGAAGAAATGGATAATTTCCTGGACACGTACACTCTTCCAAGACTAAACCAGGAAGAAGTTGAATCCCTGAATAGACCAATAGCAGCCTCTGAAATTGAGGCAACAATTAATAGCCTACCCACCAAAAAAAGCCCAGGACCAGATGGATTCACAGCTGAATTCTACCAGAGGTACAAGGAGGAGCTGGTACCATTCCTTCTGAAACTATTCCAATCAATAGAAAAAGAGGGAATCCTCCCTAACTCATTTTATGAGGCCAACATCATCCTGATACCAAAGCCTGGCAGAGACACAACAAAAAAAGAGAATTTTAGACCAATCTCCCTGATGAACATCGATGCAAAAATCCTCAATAAAATACTGGCAAACCGGATTCAGCAGCACATCAAAAAGCTTATCCACCATGATCAAGTGGGCTTCATCCCTGGGATGCAAGGCTGGTTCAACATTCGCAAGTCAATCAATGTAATCCAGCATATCAACAGAACCAAAGACAAGAACCACATGATTATCTCAATAGATGCAGAAAAGGCTTTTGACAAAATTCAACAGCCCTTCATGCTAAAAACGCTCAACAAATTCGGTATTGATGGAACGTACCTCAAAATAATAAGAGCTATTTATGGCAAACCCACAGCTAATATCATACTGAATGAGCAAAAACTGGAAAAGTTCCCTTTGAAAACTGGCACAAGACAGGGATGCCCTCTCTCACCACTCCTATTCAACATAGTGTTGGAAGTTCTGGCTAGGGCAATCAGGCAAGAGAAAGAAATCAAGGGTATTCAGTTAGGAAAAGAGGAAGTCAAATTGTCCCTGTTTGCAGATGACATGATTGTGTATTTAGAAAACCCCATCGTCTCGGCCCAAAATCTTCTTAAGCTGATAAGCAACTTCAGCAAAGTCTCAGGATACAAAATTAATGTGCAAAAATCACAAGCATTCTTATACACCAGTAACAGACAAGCAGAGAGCCAAATCAGGAATGAACTTCCATTCACAATTGCTTCAAAGAGAATAAAATACCTAGGAATCCAACTTACAAGGGATGTAAAGGACCTCTTCAAGGAGAACTACAAACCACTGCTCAGTGAAATCAAAGAGGACACAAACAAATGGAAGAACATACCATGCTCATGGATAGGCAGAATCAATATTGTGAAAATGGCCATACTGCCCAAGGTAATTTATAGATTCAATGCCATCCCCATCAAGCTACCAATGAGTTTCTTCACCGAATTGGAAAAAACTGCTTTAAAGTTCATATGGAACCAAAAAAGAGCCCGTATTGCCAAGACAATCCTAAGTCAAAAGGACAAAGCCGGAGGCGTCACGCTACCTGACTTCAAACTATACTACAAGGCTACAGTAACCAAAACAGCATGGTACTGGTACCAAAACAGAGATATAGACCAATGGAAGAGAACGGAGCCTTCAGAAATAATGCCACACATCTACAACCATCTGATATTTGACAAACCTGAGAAAAACAAGAAATGGGGAAAGGATTCCCTATTTAATAAATGGTGCTGGGAAAATTGGCTAGCCATAAGTAGAAAGCTGAAACTGGATCCTTTCCTTACTCCTTATACGAAGATTAATTCAAGATGGATTAGAGACTTAAATGTTAGACCTAATACCATAAAAACCCTAGAAGAAAATCTAGGTAGTACCATTCAGGACATAGGCATGGGCAAGGACTTCATGTCTAAAACACCAAAAGCAACGGCAGCAAAAGCCAAAATTGACAAATGGGATCTCATTAAACTAAAGAGCTTCTGCACAGCAAAAGAAACTACCATCAGAGTGAACAGGCAACCTACAGAATGGGAGAAAATTTTTGCAATCTACTCATCTGACAAAGGGCTCATTTCCAGAATCTACAAAGAACTCAAACAAATATACAAGAAAACAACAAACAACCCCATCCAAAAGTGGGGAAAGGATATGAACAGACATTTCTCAAAAGAAGACATTCATACAGCCAACAGACACATCTCATCATCACTCGCCATCAGAGAAATGCAAATCAAAACCACAATGAGATACCATCTCACACCAGTTAGAATGGCAATCATTAAAAAATCAGGAAACAATAGGTGTTGGAGAGGATGTGGAGAAATAGGAACACTTTTACACTGTTGGTGGGATTGTAAACTAGTTCAACCATTATGGAAAACAGTATGGCAATTCCTCAAGGATCTAGAACTAGATGTACCATATGACCCAGCCATCCCACTACTGGGTATATACCCAAAGGATTATAAATTATGCTACTACAAAGACACATGCACACGTATGTTTATTGCGGCACTATTCACAATAGCAAAGACTTGGAATCAACCCAAATGTCCATCAGTGACAGACTGGATTAAGAAAATGTGGCACATATACACCATGGAATACTATGCAGCCATAAAAAAGGATGAGTTTGCGTCCTTTGTAGGGACATGGATGCAGCTGGAAACCATCCTTCTTAGCAAACTATCACAAGAAGAGAAAACCAAACACCGCATGTTCTCACTCATAGGTGGGAACTGAACAATGAGCTCACTTGGACTCGGGAAGGGGAACATCACACACTGGGGCCTATCATGGGGAGGGGGGAGGGGTGAGGGATTGCATTGGGGAGTTATACCTGATATAAATGATGAATTGATGGGTGCTGACGAGTTGATGGGTGCAGCACACCAACATGGCACATGTATACATATGTAACCTGCACGTTATGCACATGTACCCTAGAACTTAAAGTATAATAAAAAAAAATAAAATAAAATAAATAAACTAAAAAAAAAAAAAAGAAACCCCATCTCTACTTTAAAAAACTACAAAATTAATCGGGCATGGTGGTGCATGCCTGTAATCCCAGCTATTTGGGAGGCTGAGGCAGGAGAATCGCTTGAACACGGGAGGTGCAGGTTGTGGTGAGACGAAATCACGCCATTGCACCACTCCAGCCTGGGCAACAAGAGTGAAGCTCCATCTCAAAAAAAAAAAAATGTTGGTAACTAATGTATTTTTCTAAATATGGTATAAGCCAACAGTGGAGCCAAACAAACTTATCTAAGGCCATTAATTCTCTGAGACTTTGAGCTTTCACTCCCGTGTGACTGATTCTAGAGTGAATAGCAAACAAGTCTGTGTTGAGATGTGTTAGGATGTCAGCTAGTTACACTCATCTACAAATGACACTCCTGTATACTGGGAAGCTCTTACAAATTCATGTCTCAGGAAGATTATAAATTACAGCATGTCATCAATTTCCTAGACCACTTGTGAATGATTAAAACCATGGGTAAGAACAGTTTGCTATGTTGGTACACCAGGTTAAATGCATGTTTGAAGAAGAGCTATTGGCAGTAAGAAATGGAGGTTGAATTGTTCATGGGACCAAGACGTGGTTCAATGCAGATCAGCAGATAGAAAAGGAAGTTGATTTGCCTGACAAAGAATGTCTTCAAAGTTTTAAAATAGAGTGAGAGATGATTTCTTAGAAGGAAAGCACTCCAGTAAGGTATCTATCAGTTCACTGCAATGAACTTAAATGCTTTTCACCTACCTGATCTGCATTTTGGGACTCTGCTCCAGGAAATTGAAAGAGACAGAAAAGCAAGTGACATTTTCAGTTGAATAAAAGGAATCAAATACACAAATAACTAGACTTGAAGATAAAAGTCGCAAAAGCGTATTCTCTACAAAGGAGCAGAACCAGGCATCCATTGAAGGAAAAAGAAAAAAACCTTCAAGGAAGCAGGGCATTTTGAAAGAGCCTTGAAGGGTTGGTAGGATTTTTATAGAAGGAGATCAGACAAGATGACAGTCCAGGTCAATAGGACATTGTTAGCAATGATCCAGATCAGCGAGGACAAATATTAAGTGATGCAGTACACACAGTGGGTAATGGAAAGTGTGGCTGATGGGTGAGATCTGGATATTATGTAGAGAGTTTCGACTGGCAGGCTAAAGCATTTGCACTTAATTTGGTAGGCACTTAGCAGGGATCAAGCACTAGATGGGACTCAAACTTTCCTTCTCTTCTCTGTCCTTGGGCCTGATGGTGTTGGAGAATGCCCATTCTTCCCATATGGATCTTTGTTATCTTTCTTCTACTCTTGCCTTCTACTCTTGCCACACTTCTTATCCCCTTGCTTCCACTTTCTCACTCTATGCCTGACAAATTTCAGATCTCTTTCTAGCCTTCTCTCTTCTAGGCAAGGAATAATGGCTGTAGCCTAATCTAATTTCATTCTCCTTTGCCGTATTTTTAAGGATTTTCTGGGATGTTCCCAACATCCCAACCTAAGCCACCAAATAAACCACTCTCTGATCTCTGACTTAAAAATACATATATATTCCCTAACAAGTTAACAGTTCCATCAAGAGATGAAAAAGCATTTGCTATGTGGTTGAGATGACAGATAGTTCTGGTAGGCCCAAGATGGAGGGCTTCCTGTCATTAGCTAGAGGGTAATAGTTGATGGAAACCTAGGAATGAAACAGCCAGCCAGCCTCAGGCGCAGCCCTCTTCCAAAAACAAACAACCTCTTAGAAGGTGTGCCATAATCCCTATTTTATGCATTTTATATGCATTTATTGAGTGTGTAATCTGTACCAATTACTGTGTGAGTTTAGGAAATGGAGTTATAAAAGACAACGTGTCTATGTGGCTCACAGCCTAGAAGGAGAAAAAATGAAAATATCACAATAGCGTGATAGGTAGTATGCTGATGTCTAGAGCTATGCTTCTTAAATTTAATGTGTATGCAGAATCACCTGTGCATCTTGCTAAAAGTGCATTCTCCTTCAGTAGGCCAGTCTGCATGTCTAACCTGAGGCACTCAGGTAATGCCTAATCTGCAGGTGCTGGACCACATTCAAAGAAGCAAGGATCTAGAGAAGTTTCCAAAGAATGAGGGAACTTCATGATCATATTTGATCATAGCAACAGGTGAGTTTTCTTTTTTAATGTGAATTCTCCAAAATAAAAGGAATTATTTGGGAGGGGGATACGTAATACAAATCTATCCAAATATAAGAGGACGAAAGACAATATAGGATAAGGTTAGTCTCCCTCCTACTCTTTGCTCCTAGCCAGGCAGTTTCCCTTCCTAGAAACAGCCACCATAATCAATCTCTTTTCTAGCCTTCCAGAGTTAATTTTTTCAAATATACAAGCATATATAAATATCCTTCTTTTTAAAAAAATCACTAGACCCAGTCTTTACTAATATGTACCTTATCAAGTTAAAAAATATATTTATTGGCCGGGCCTGAGGGCTCACACCTGTAATCCCAGCACTTTGGGAAGCCAAAGCTGGTGGATGGCTTGAGGCCAGGAGTTTGAGACCAGCCTGGGCAACATAGTGAAATCCCATCTCTACTAAAAATACAAAAGTTAGCCAATCTCATAACCCAGACCAGCCTGGGCAACATAGAGAGACCCCCATCTCTACAACAACAACAAAAAATTAGCTGGACATGGTGGTGTGTGCCTATAGTTCCAGCTACTCAGAAACCTGAGGCAGGAGCGTCTCTTGAGCTCAGGAGTTTGAGGCTACACAGAGCTACGATCACACCACTGCACTCCAGCCTGGGTGACAAAGTGAGATCCTGTCTCTAAAAAGAAAAAAACTAAATAAATAATGAGGGCTAGAGTCAATTGAACAACATTTCAAAAGCTGAAGAAAGAAAAAAATCTGCCAACCCAGAATTTTATATACAGCAAAAATATCCTTCAAAAATGGAGGTGAATTCTGAAGACATTCAGATTTGTTTTTAATGAAAAAAGTTGTCAACAACAGACCTGCACTATGAGAAAGGTATTTCTTCACATTATAAAAACAAACAAAACGAAACAAAACAAAACATGCTAGAAAGGCACCAGAAATAGTAAAACTATGAATATGTATAACAGACTTATGTCAGTTCAGGTCCTCCAAAAGGCAGATGCCAAGATGGACCCAGACATGCATGAGATTTACTGAGGGAAAGCCTATGAAGGATAAAAGGAAGTAGAAGGAGGAATATGGAGAACCTCAGATGGCAATGTAAGTCTGACATCTGAAAAGTGACAGGGAAGGAAGGAAGACTGTGTAGAAGTATTACTGCAGTGCAGCTCTGAGAAAATCTTTTCCAGCCAATCAGAATCTCTGGAGTAAAGAATATCCATGATAGGAGTCCCACATCAGCCAAGAATGGCCTGGCTCAAGTACCTCTGCTATGCTCAGTCACTGGCTGGGGGATAGTATGGCCTTGGTATGAATGCCCCAGCAGACCTGCAAGTGTGGCAACTGGAAGATATCCACCAGCTGTTCTCCTCACAGCAGGGTTCTTGAAGGGAGGTCTGAGCGACACACTCTCATGGCTGCCACTAGACTAGGATTAATTTTTTTCTTATCCTATTTTTTAAAAGTCATATGACTCTGTAAAGTAGAAGTTAAATCCCTGTATTGCGGGGTTTATCATGTAAGAAGATAAAATATATAGAATAGCAATAAAATGAAGGATGGGGAGGTAAATGGAACTATAGTGTTGAGGAATTATATGTTACATGAAGTAGTACAATATTAACTCTAAGTAGGCTGTGATAAGTTAAAGATGCATATTTGTAGCCCTAAAACAACCACTATAAAAAGTAATGCAAAGGAGGATAGCTAAAAAGTCAGTGTGGGAATTGAACTGGAAATGTATATATTTCCTTAGCCCAGAAAGACAGGAAAGGAAGAACAAAAGGACAAAAACAGATTAGACAAGTGAAAAGCAAATAGCAATTGTTAGATCTATATTTGATCATATGCATAAATGCATTCAGCATTAATAGACTAAATACTCCAAATAAAAGAGACAGTCAGATTGGATAAAAAAATGAAGACCTACCCATACTGTGTCTACAAGAGACAGACCTTACATGTAAAGACTCAGATTGAAAGTAATAAGCTAGATAAAGCTTTTTCTTGCAGTTAGTCATTTTACTCTTGTACATATTCATGGATAAAGTCCCAGCAATGAAATGACTGAATCCAGAGAATGTGCACTTGTAATTTTGATCATGTCACCATAAATAGCATATCATTTTATCTTTCCACTCAGTGTATGGGTAGAATACCTGTTTCCACATACTCTTACCAACAACGTTTTCAGATTTTTAAATCTTTGCTAATCTGAGCGATAAAAAAAAAAAAAAAAAAAAAAAAATCACAGCCGGGCATGGTGGCTCATGCCTGTAATCCCAGCTCTTTGGGAGGCCGAGGCGGGCTGATCACAAGGTTGGGAATTGGAGACCAGCCTGGCCAATATGGTGAAACCCCGTCTCTACTAAAAACACAACAATTAGCCAGGCGTAGTCCCCAGCTACTCAAGAGGCTGAGGCAGGAGAATCGCTTGAACCTGGGAGGTGGAGGTTGCAGTGAGCCAAGATTGTGCAACTGTACCCCAGCCTGGGCAACAAAGCGAGACTCCATCTCAAAAAAAAAAAAAAAGAAAAAAAAAAGAAATCCATTTGCAGTTTTAATTACCACCTCTCTTATCATTAATAAATTTTACAATAATGTTTACTTTTTTCATTTGGTTAAAAGCCATATGTAACTCTTTATGCATATAGTTTATATTCTTTGCCCATTTTCATATATGTTTTTGTTTTCTTGTTGTGTACGGACTCTATGTGAGATATATTTCACATTTTCCTCATTTATCATTTGTATTTAGATTTTGTTAATCATGTTTTTTGACACGGAGAATTCAAAAATTTTCACATGATTGTATTTAATAGTCTTTCTAAAATGGCTTCTGTGTTTTATGTCATGTATACAAAGACCTTCCCTAGTCCAATATTACTTTTCAATCCTCTCATCTTTTGGTTGCAGTGCTGTGTGGATTCAGGCAGGAATCCAACTTCGTTTTCTCCCCCTCAGAGCTGATAGGTCACCAAAAGTTCTTTTTCTAGAATGCTCGTGTAATGGCCACGGATTATGAGGTGCTGTAAAGAGCCCTGGCTGAGCCGTAAGGGGAAATAGAGGCTTCCTTAAAAGGCCATATCTGATCTGAGTCTTGAAGAATATGTAGGAGTTAGCCAGACAAATGAAGACTGGAGAGCAGAGTTATCTGATCCAGCTAAAGTCTGGAGTTTGAGAGAGGAACGGCAAGAGAGAAGCTTCAAGAGATGAGCAGGGTGGCCTTAGATGCCATGCTTAGAAACTTGAACTTTATTTTTTAAATGAAGGGATACCATTGAATAATTTTTTAAAGGGAGATAAGGTAACATACTCAGATTTGCATCTTAGAGATTCTGGAGCTGAGCGCAGTGGCTTGTGCTTTGTAAGACCCACTACTCAGATGCTAAGGTGGGAGGATCACTAGAACCCAAATGTTCAAGACCAACCTGAGCCACATAGACACCATTAAAATAAAAAAAAATGTGTGGCTGGGCATGGTGGCTCACACCTGTAATCCCAGCACTCTGGGAGCCCAAGGCAGGGGTACCACCTGAAGTCAGGAGTTCAAGACCAGCCTGACCAACATGGTGAAAAACCATCGCCACTAAAAATACAAAAATTAGCCAGGCATGGTGGTGTGTGCCTATAATCCCAGCTACTTGGGAGGCTGAGGCAGGAGAATCGCTTGAACCCAGGAGGAGGAGATTGCAATGAGCTGAGATCGCACCATTGCACTCCAGCCTGGGCGACAAGAGCAAAACTCTGTCTCCAAAAATAAAAATAAAAATAAATGTGTAAAAGAAAAAAAAAGAAAGATTATTCTGGTAGCAATGTGGAAAATGTATTGGAATGAGGCAAACCCAAAGGCCTGCAGAGCCCTTTTAAGTGAAAGTGGCTCCTTGTGAAAGTTGCCTGCCCTATATCTCTTGGCTGATAAGTGGTTGGAATGGGTCTGAAACCAAGTAACTCACTTTGAATTATTTCTCCATAGTTTAGACAAAACAACAGACAATTTTAAGACAAGGGTAAAACCTGTCAATTAGTGGTTTGAAGTGTGACCATTTTAAAGCTCAAATCTAGTGTACTTGAACTCCAGTAAACTCATCTGAAACCTGAGCGTACAGCAATTTCTAAGTCAGTTCAACTATAGCATCTCTTAGTTGGAAGGAAGCCCAGAGGTCCCTCTCCCACCCAGGACAGGAATCCCTACTAAAACACACCCAACAGATGGCTTAAGGCTCTCTGTGTGAACACTCTTCACCTTCAAAGGGGAGCTCACAGGCCTCCTGTTCCTGTGCTGGTCAGATCTAAACTTAGAAAGTTCTTTCTCATGTTGAGCCAAATTCCTTCTCTTCTCTGTAACTTTTACCCTTCAGTCAGCAATGTCTTCTCCTGAGTTCTCAATCCTCAAGGGAAAACCATTAGATTTAGAGATAGTAGGCAGTAGGAAATGCTATGGTGGGGCTATGATAAAAGTTTACAATGTTTAAAACATGCCAATGGATGTCCTGCAATGTGAATGTACTTAATGCCATTGGACACTTAAACATGTTTACAATGATAAATTTTATGCTATGTATATTTTGCCACAATTAAAAATTTTTTAAAATACTTTTCAAATATACCAGAATGATATGCTGACCAATTAAAATAACATGGCAAGATGCTTTGAATGTTAAATGTCTATGGCTCTTCAGAATGACACTGGGTTTTTATGTTGGCTCCTCTAATTCATTCTTGTTTTACATCTCATAACATTTTCATAGTTTACTCCCATCCCTTCTGTCTTTCAGTCAGGGTCTCAGTCTACCTTTGAGAGCCAGGTTGCTTTTCTCTCTTTGGCTCCCTCTAAATCAATCTTTCTTTTCCTTCCTTCCTTCCCTTCCCTTTCCTTTTCTTCCTTCCTTCCTTTTTTTTTTTTTTTTTTATGGAGTCTCGCTCTGTTGCCCAGGCTGGAGTGCAGTGGCACAATCTCAGCTCGCTGCCACCTCTGCCTCCTGAGTTTGAGCGATTCTTCTGTCTCAGCCTCCCAAGTAGCTGGGACTACAGGCATGCACCACCATGCCTGGCTAATTTTTGTACTTTTAGTAGAGACGGGGTTTCACCATATTGGCCAGGCTGGTCTCAAACTCCTGACCTCATGATTCACCCACCTTGGTCTCCCAAAGTGCTGGGATTACAGGAGTGAGCAACCATGCCTGGCTCCTTCCTTTCTTCCTTTGCTTTTTTTTTTTTTTTTTTTTTGAAACACGGTCTCACTCTGTAACCCAGGTTGGAGTACAGTGGTGCAATCTCAGTTTACTGCAGCCTCAACGTCCTGGGTTCAATTGATCCTCCCACCTCAGCCTCCTAAGTGCCTGCACTATGGGCATGCCCCACCACATCTGGTTAATTTTTAAATTTTATGTAGAGACAGGGTTTCATCGTGTTTCCAGGCAGGTCTCGAACTCCTGAGTTCAAGCAATCCATCCTCCTCAGCCTCCCAAAGTCCAAAGTGATGGGATTACAGGTGTGTGCCACCACAGCACCCAGCCTCCCTGTAAATCTTGATGGTTCATTGGATCATCTGAACTTGCTTTTTTTAAAAAAAATCTAAATTGGGATCATTATTTAGATTATTTCAGGGCAAAAATTATGGTACTTTGAACCCAATAGTCCCATGTTGCCAGTCCCACAGTTCTAGAGAAGGAAATATTTTTTAAAAATTTCCATTCTTAAGATCTTAATCTTTGTTCGAAGAAGTCCAAAATCTTAAGATCTTAATCTTTGTTGGAAGAAGTCCATCTTTAAAACAGGAATCTGAGAGAACACTCATAACCCAAAGCAATCAATGATAATAGTGACATTTTTAACTGCTCATCTTGTTAATCCATTAACCAATTACCTGGTTGTAAGACTAGCTTCATTTACGTGACTTTAAAATTTTCGGTCTGCATGAGACATTTTACTGTAAAATTCTTGCAATTAGTTCACCTGAGTTTTTCTGTGGGGACAAAATCAGTCATGACCTCTGCTCATCAAATAGGGTAATCCTTGCTGTGCTGCTGCTCCTCCCAGCAGTTTGGACCTCAAGTCTGTGGGATTGCTTTGTGTCCCAGCCGTCCTCAGCCTCATTAGCTCTGTGGCAGCTGCTGTAGCCACAGCCTCAGGGATGCTGTTTTGTCATTTATAGAGATAGATAATTTGAGTGAGACAGGATTAACTAGCAGACACCTAACATAGCTATTGACCCTCATTTGACAAAGTATGTCAAAAATTTAAAACTTTAAATTGCACACAGAAATGTAACAACCTCTTCAATGTTAAATAAAGTTTTCTATGAAAAATACCAATTTTGTGTTTAAGTAGTTCGGCTGCTTATTCCTTCCTCAGCTTTCTTTCCCTTTTAAAAACTAACATATGTACCCAAGGGAGATGAAGGTGATTTTCTCTAAATATTTCTATTTCTCAAATTATTATAATATTTTTGGTAAACCTTGATTCTTTCTGAAACTGTATTTTTAGAATATACCGTAAGATAGATCCTCATATATCTTCCCTATAAGGTCTTGGTAAGTGGTATGTTTTTGTGAAAATTGTTTAAAAATGACTTTCAACTTCTGGTAATGGCAGAGCAGCTTGGTTGGACTAACCCTCCTATAAACAATCAGAATGGCAGATTGGCTAGAATTAAGGGGGAAATCCTACAAGGGAATTACTGCAGGTAGTGTGAGACCCAAAATCTATCCTTAAAAAATCCACCCAACTTCTTCACTGGTCCAGAAATAGAAAAAGAGAGAGACGAAACAAAAAAGTAGCAGCTGGAAGCTGACCTGAGCAGAGAACTCAACTGCTGCTGACGGCAGGGAGACAAAGTTTGGAATTTGAGTCCAGCCAAGTTGAGAAGATTACTCTTCAAAGAAACATAATGGAACCCAGAGTCTCTACATTGTAGTATCCATTATAACCAGCATTCAACTAAAAATCACAGAATGTGCAAGGCAACAAGAAAAATGTGACACATACTCAGGGGAAAAAAAGGAACCAGAGATGACCTAGATGTTGTTGTAATAAATAGACAAGACTTTAAGGCAATCATTATAAATACATTCAAGAATTTAGAAAAAATTTGGTCATAACGAATAAACCTGGTGGGGGAATCACAGAGGAGAAATAGATACTATTTAAATAGAAGCAAATGGAAATTTTATAGCTGAAAAGTACAATAAGTGAAATAGAAAATTCATTAGATGCTCTTAACAACATCTCGGAGGCAGCTGGACAAAGAGTGACTGTGAAGATAGATTGATAGAGATTATTCAATCTGCAGGATATAGACAAAAGTCCCAAACATTTGGAAATTAATCAATAAGTTTATTTTTTAAATCCATGGTTTATTTCACAAGGGAAACTAGAAAATACTTTGAATGGAATTATCATTAAAATACAAGATATCAGAGCTGTATGATGCAGATAAAGGAGTGCTCAGAGGAAATGTTATACTTTTAAGTGTCTATATTAGAAATGAAGAAAAATTTAAAATCAGCCACTTATTCATCAATTGATAAATGAGTACATAAAATGCACTATGTCCATGCAAAGGAATATTAATCAGCAATAAAAAGGAATTTCAAGGTTCATGGATGAACCTTGAAAACATTATGCTAAATAAAATAAGTCAGTCACAAAAGACCACATATTCTGTGATTCCATTTATAGGAAATGTCCAGAATAAACAAATCTATGGAGACAAGAATTAGATTAGTGGTTGTTCAGAGCTGAGGGATGGGTGGAGCGATTGATAAAGAGTATACAGTTTCTTTTTGGGGTGATGAAAATGTCCTAAAAAGTATTTGATATTGGTTGCATAACCCTGTGAATGTACTTAAAACTGTTTAATTATATACTTTAAATGGGTGAATTGTATGGTATATGAATTATATCTCAATAATGCTGTTACCCCCCAAAATTATCTAAATTTTTAACATAAGGAGCTAGAAAGAAAGTGAGCAAATTAAACCCAAAATAAGTAAAAATTAGGAAATAATAAAGATAAGAGCACAAGTCAATGAACTAAAAAACAGATGAAAAATAAGAGAATATAAATCAAAAGTTAATTATTTGAAATGATTAATAAAAGTAGTAAACACCTAGCAAGATTGAAAAAGGGAAAAAGAGAAAATATAAACTACCAATAACAGAAATTAAATAGAAGATTTCAGAAAAAATCCTAAAAACATTGTGGTGATTGCATGACTGTATAGATGTAACAAAACTCATTAAATTGCACATCTAATGTGAGTGAATTTGGTTGTATAGAAATTATACCTCAATAAAGCTATAAAAGAATATATCAATGTAATTCATTTGATTAATAGAATAAAGAAGAAAAACTATACGATTATATCAGTTGCTGCCAGGTCTCCAGGTTTCAAGATAGAAGACTCTCTGTTGGGTTAAATCAGTTTATTTCAGACTGATCTATGTCTCAATCACTGGTTGATAAGGGCACCCCTGTGTTTCTCCACAACATGAGATCGTACCTCTTTCAATGGCCAACTTACCACATCCCATCAAGTTTCCTCATACTCTGTAATGACCATTTCAGCTCTGCCCTTACCCAATTTTCTTAGTCACTTTAAAAGGCCCAGGTGAACCTCAAGATTTTCTTGTGTGGGCAATTTCTGTCTTAGCAGGGTTCTAAGAACTAGTCAATGACGAATAGCTACTGCAGTTTGTTGACCTTGTTCCAACAAAATCTATACTATAAGCACAGGTCATTCCATTCAGGGGTTTATTTTCCCTCCTGCAGTGGTTATGTGTTATAACAAAATGAAGTTCAATACCTAATTGTGTGACTGGGCACATATCCAATAAGCATCAAATAGGCATAGACTAGGACCTGTGGGAACCTCGCATCAGGTCCATGACAAAGAACAAGAAAAGCCTGAGATTGTCTTTAAAAACGCAACCTGAAGACACAGTTACTTCTTACTTAGCAAAGGAAAGAAAGGTGAAAATAAATCACCTTTGCTCCTATGTTATTCACACTGCTGGAAACCATAAAAAGGAGGTTTCATTATAATTCTTGAAGGTTCTATTAACATTTTTAGTGGATAATATAGTTTTGTGGCTTTCTAGTGCTCCAAGCTTATTCTGAGCAATACTGCCTCAACCAATTTCCGGCGCTGGCAATGTTAGGGCTTCTGGGCAGAATCTTGAGGCAAAATAGAAAAGTTTTTCCATGTTTCTCCATGTGGGTTAAAGACCCAGTGAGAATACATAGAAAGGCGGTAGAGTACAGGGTTTAAGAAGATAGATTTGATATCAGGCAAACCTAGGTTCCAGTTTCAGTTTTGCCAATAATTCAACATGTGGCTTTGGAAAAGCTGTTTAACCCTTCCAAGACTTAGTTTCTTCATCTCTAGGATGGGCATACTACTACTACCTACATTACAGGGCAGTCAGAATTACATAAAATAATTATTGTAAAGGGCATTTGACAGTATCTGACAAAGAGTGAAAGAACTCATACTATTTATTTCTTCATATTTACATATATTTTATGTTAGGGAAATTGGCACTCAGATATGTTGCCAGTGAGAATATAAATTGATACAGTTTCTTTGGAGGTTAATTTGATAGTTTATGTTAAATTTTTAACATCCCAGAGGCTTTGATATGATTTGGCTGTATCCCCACCCAAAACTCACCTTGAATTGTGGTTCCCTTAATCCCGACATGTCACAGGAGGGACCTGGTGGGAGGTAATTGAATCATGGGGGTGGTTACCCTCATGCTGTTCTCATGACAGTGAGTGAGTTCTCACAAAATCTGGTAGTTTTATAAGGGGCTTTTCCCCCCACTTCGCTCATACTTCTCCTTGTTGCTGCCATTTGAAGGACACGTTTGCTTCCCCTTCTGCTGTGATTGTAAGTTTCCTGAGGTTTCCCTAGTCATGCTAAACTGTGACTCAATTAAACCTCTTTCCTTTATCAATTACCCAGTCTTGGGCACTTCTTTATAGGCAGTGTGAGAATGGACTAATGCAGTAAATTGGTACCACAGTGAGTGGGGTGCTGCTGTAAAGACACCCAAAAATATGGAAGCAACTTTGGAATTGGGTAACACACAGAGGTGGAAACAGTTTAGCGGGCTCAGAAGAAGACAGGAAAATGTGGGAAAGTTTGGAACTTTCTTTTGGAACTTCCTGGAGACTTGTTGAATGACTTTGACCAAAATGCCGATAGTGTTATGGACAATGAAGTCCAAGCTGAAGTAGTCTCAGATTGAGATGAGGAACTTGTTAGGAACTGGAATAAAGTTGATTCTTCCTATGCTTCAGCAAAGAGACTGATGGCATTTTGCTCCTGGACTAGAGATCTGTGGAACTTCGAGTTTGAGAGAGATAATTTAGGGTATCTGGTGGAAGAAATTTCTAAGCAGTGAAGTGTTCAAGAGGAAGCAGAGCATAAAAGTTTGGAAAATTTGCAGCCTGACAATACGATAGAAAAGAAAAACCCATTTTCTGAGGAGAAATTCAAGCTGGCTGCAGAAATTTGCATAAGTAACAAGGAGCTGAATGTTAATCATCAAGACAATGGGGAAAATGTCTCCAGGGCATGTCAGAGACTTTCACAGCAGTCCTTCCCATCACAGGCCCAGAGGTCTAGCAGGGAAAAATGGTTTTGTGGGCCAGGCCCAGGGTCCCTCTTCTCTATGCAGCCTCAGGACATGATGCCCTGAGTCCCATTTGCTTCAGCTCCAGCCATGTCTAAAAGAGGCCAAGGTACAACTCAGGCCATTGCTTCAGAGAGTACAAGCCCCAAGCCTTGGTGGCTCACACATAGTATTTGGCCTGTGGGTACACAGAAGTCAAGAACTGACATTTCAGAACCTCCGCCTAGATTTCAGAAGATGTATGGAAATGCCTAGATGTCCAGGCAGAAGTCTGTTGCAGGGCAGAGCTCTCATGGAGAACCTCTGTCAGGGCAGTGCAGAAGAGAAATGTGGGATTGGAGTCCCCACACAAAGTCTCCACTGGGACACTGCCTAGTGAAGCTGTGAGAAGAGGATCACCATCCTCCAGACCCCAGAATGGTAGATCCATCGACAGCTTGCACTGTACTCCTGGAAAAGTCATAGACACTCAAAACCAGCCATGAAAGCAGCCAGGAGGTGGGCGGTATCCTAGAAAGCCACAGGGGCAGAGTTGCCCCAGGCTGTGGAGCCCACCTTGAGCATCAGCATGACCTGGATGTGAGACATGGAGTCAAAGGAGATCACTTTGAAACTTTAAGGTTTAATGACTGCCCTATTGGATTTTGGACTTGCATGAGGCCTGTAGCCCTTTTGTTTTGGCCAATCCCTGCCATTTGGAATGGGCATATTTACCCAATGCCTGTCCCCCCACTCCCATATCTAATTTGCTTTTGATTTTACAAGCTCATAGGTGGAAGGGACTTGCCCTGTTTCAGAGGAAACTTTGGACTTGGACTTTTGAGTTAATACTGGAATGAGTTAAGACTTTGGGGGCCTGTTGGAAGAGCATGACTGTGTTTTGAAGTGTAAGCATATGAGACTTGGGAGGGGCCGGGGTGGGGACTGATATGGTTTGGCTGTGTGCCCACCCAAATCTCATCTTGAATTGTAGATCCCATAATCCCCACATATCTTGGGAGGGACCTTGTGGAAGGTAATTGAACCATGGGGATGGTTACCCTCATGCTGTTCTCATGACAGTGAGTGAGTTCTCATGAGATCTGATAGTTTTGTAAGGGGATTTCCTTGGCTTCACACATACTTTTCCTTGCTGCCACCATGTGAAGAAGAACATGTTTGCCTTCCCTTCCACCATGATTGTAATTTTCCTGAGGCCTCCCCAGCCTTGCTGAACTGTAAGTCAATTAAACCTCTTTCCTTTATAAATAACCCCATCTCAGACAGTTCTTCATAGCAGCATGAGAATGGATTAATACAGGCTTCAACCCTGCAATTCCACTTCTAGTTGTCCATATCAAAGAAGTGTTCATACGTATATATCTAACTCTAAAAAACTTGGATTTGGTACACTAATAAGCTTAACAACATACCTATAGACAGCATTTCCCCTGTGTCCCATACCATGCCCAGTCTGAACTGGAAGAATAGCTTTATTAAAGAATCATTAGCAGCAGGTTTCTTAAACTTCCAAAAAAGTCAGTCATTGTTCCCTGCTATTTTAAAAATGCATATTATACAAGCCTTAGATTGTAGAATAAGGAATCTTAGAAATAATGTAGTTTGACTATCTCCTCTTATGGATCAGAAAACTTTAGGCCCACTGAGGTAAAGCAACTACCTCTGGTTACCCAACTAGAAGATGACAGAGCCCCATATGTCTCCAAACCATACTGTGTCCTTTATACTGCCCACAATTTCATTCTTATTTTCAGTGTGGCAGGTGTAGCTAGTTGTTTATCCAATATCTATTCTTCATTTTTTTCCTTCCTAAGAGTAAAAAATAATAGCTTACCCAGATGCTTTTGTAGTCAGACCTAGTTCTGGACAATGAAATGTAAATGGAAGTCTACTGGGTGGGGCCTTTCAGGAAAGCTGTTTTCCTGATTGAAAAAGAGAAGGATCTTGCTGGCATGCAATTTCTGTGCCCTTCTCCATGTTTTCTCTTGAAATGAAGACATGACATGTGGCATGTCAGCAGCCATATTGTCCCTATGATGACAAAGCCACACACTAAAGGCTAGTAAGGCAGAAATATAAGAGTCTAGGGCAATGACAACACTGCATGGCCCCTGCGTCAGCCTTGGACTGGCTACCTCTTGTCACTTTTTGTTATGCTGAAACCATAAACCCCTTTTGGGTTAAGCCACTGTAATTCTATTTTCACTTTCCCTTTGTTTCCCAAGGAGGATGGAGGCTGTGGGGGTATCAACTCTGCTATATCTAAATTCATGTTGCCTTATTCATTCCTGTTTCAGAGGAAGAAGAAACCATCCTTCCCCTTGCCCCAATTTAACAATTTCCATCTTTTTCTGCTTCTTTCCATTTCCTTCTTTACTTAACTCATTCTGTCTTTTCATACCCTACTCCTAGCTCTAAAAACATCCTTTAACTTTGCCTTCAGTTTTCCCTCCCTTACAAAATACCATTCCTTTGTTTCACTTCACATCTAAAATTCTTGGGAGAAGAGACCCCAGAAGTCTGCTGTTTCTACTGTAAAAAAAATGAATTATGGGCCAGGCATGGTGGCTGCTCATGCCTATAATCCCAGCACTTTGGGAGGCTGAGGCAGGTGGATCACCTGAGGTCAGGAGTTCAAGGCCAGCCTGGCCAACATAGTGAGACTCCATCTCTACTAAAAATACAAAAATTAGCTGGGTTTGATGGTGCATGCCTGTAGTCCCAGCTACTCAGGAGGATGAGGAAGAAGAATCGCTTGAACCCAGGAGGCAAAGGTTGCAGTGAGTCAAGATTATACCACTGCACTCCAGCCTGGGCAACAGAGCCAGACTCTCTCAAAAGAAAAAAAAAAAAAAATCTATGAATGCCCTAACCTAAGGCCTACTCCACTACTCATTTCATCTGAACTTTTGGAGCCTTTGCCATTGTTGACCCACCTTTCCCCTCTTAAACTCTGACCTCTCTTGACTTCATGACACCATTTTCTCCTACCTTCCCAACCTCTGACCCAGGTTCCTTCTCTGGCTCCTCTTTACCTGCCTTTCCTTAGGTGCTCGGGTCCTCAGGTGTCCTCCTAGACTCTCACCTTCTCATTCTATGCACCTCTGAAGGAAGCTTCTTTCACTTTCATAGCTCCAATTACCTTGTATTTGCTAATTTTCTCCAAAACTACTTATGTATCCCCTGTTGTTGCTGGCTTTTTTTTCCCCCTGAACTTTGGATCAATATTTTTAATCACCTTGTAGATACTCTCCAACTTCTCTTGGAACTTCAAACTCAGCACATCCAAAGCCACAATCTTCCCATCCTTGACCAAGCCTGTCACTGCTGTGTTTCCTCTCCCAGAAACTGATCATTGTGCTTCCAAGCATCCAAACCACTACAATCAACACACGCATTCCTAAAAGTCAGTGTATCAGACAAGCTTGATCAATAAAAAGCACAGGATATATGGGGAAAATGGGCATAACACTCAAAAACATCAATGGCACTTAAAAGTGGTAGAACCTAATGAAAACAGCAGGATGGTCTTACACATGTTAAATGGTTAATAAAATAATAAAACACATAACACAACAAACATGGCACTGTAAAAAGACCTGAGGTTTGCCTGCAGAAGAGGGCATCAGAAGAGCTGCAGTTTGTGGATTGTTGTGAATTAGTGGAAGGAGGATTACCAGAAATCAGGCTAAAAGTTGTAATATCAGGTGTGGATGGATGTAGCTCCTGACACACACGGTGAACTGAGGTAACTGCTAGATGTTTTTTTAAGGTGTGTGCACTGTGTGTGTTCTGTGTATTTTTAAACTGGGTGCAGTTTTCTTCATTCATTTAGTGTTTCTTGAAGGACAAATATATGCGTAAGTATTTTGAAGCTGAGATTTTACTCAAATTTTTCTCTAATATACCAGTAGGACTGGAGCAAATTTAAACTTGCAAAACAAGCTTTATAGTCGAACTGATGGTATCTTGGAAAACTCAATTGGTTCATCCACAACAGGCACTTGGTCACTAATTCCCATGATTTTTGCTCCTATTTATGTGTTTCTTCTCCATTCCTGCCATTGCGGCTCCCGTCCAGATGCTCACTACCTCCTTTCTGTACTATTGCAACAACCACTTCATGCTCTTTCCACTGCAGTGCCTTGTCTTACCCGCATTGGTCAGAGGCTTGGGAACACCACACCTGCAGTAGTGTCCTCGGCCAGCACCAATCAGTGAGGGCTTCTATTGTTTGATCAAGCTATGATCCATGATTCCTGAGCCATTTGCTCATTGTAAGATGGGCAATTGTAGACTCATAAAGGATTGTTGTGATGATTAAAGACAGAATCTGTGGCAACCATCCACATGGCTTCTAGCACATAGTAGACATTCGATAATAGTTATTCTTGTTCCCCTTTCCTATTTGTTGCTCAACTAAAAATATGATTTAAAAACATTAAAAATATACACAAAGACTCTGTATTTCCTGTAGGATTAAGCCAAATCATTTGAGAAAGGCTTCTAAGACCCTCTCAATCTGCATCAAACATGGTTTTCAGCCTCATGCTTTTTATCCCCAACCCAACCCCCAAGTCACTTAATTTTTGATACCTTCCCAACTGTTGCCTCCCTCCCTCACCCACAAAAAACAAACAAATAAACAAATGAAAACCTTTGGTACACCCTCTGAACTCCCACCACGTAATGTACAAATGCCTCTCATACAGCATCTCCCAGTCCTGTGTAGTAGACACTATTTGCCACCCAGCAAACACCCAGGGCCCCCACCCCATTCTCCTTTACTAATATAACTCAGCTTTCTTTTCCAGGTGTCCACTGCTTCCCCATGAGACTCAGGAATGGTGACATCATTCCCCACATTAGGGGCAAATCCTAACTAGTATGAGCCAATCAAAATTATCTCATTCCCCTTGCCAGTGATGAATTTTGGAATGAGCATGTCGACCACTATTTCTTGGAAATAAGACATTAGGGTATGTCTGCTGTGGAATTTCTGAGAAAAGCTCCCTTTCTTCTGAAAAAGAGATACAGGACAAAATGGTTATATTTCTTGCTTTGCATGTTGTGATGTCGGATGTGATAACTGGAACTGCTGCAGCTCTAACCTGGATTAGATGCCAGTACACACAGAGCAGGACAAATCCAAGACTATTACAGAGAAGAACTGGAACTTTATGTAATGCACCTGATGCCTGCCCTACCTCTGTACTACTTTATATTTTATACAATAGATATCTTGTTGTTCAGGCCACTTTGACCTAGGTTTTCTGTCACCTGCAGTGAAAAACTGGTATTAGATTTATTTATAAGTCTCACTCCCTGGTATTGTTGAGAACCCCAGAGGTCTTCAATTTTATATCCTCAGAACTAAGAAGTACATGACACATACTAGATGGTCAGCAAATATTTTTTGGATGGATGGATGGGTGGATGAATGAGTGGGTGGGTGGATGAATCTTCTGGCATCCTGTCTATTGTACTTTCCAGTGTTTATTTTCTTCTCAAATATCCTGCTAACCATGGAATCTCAGCATTAGATAAGAAATAAAGGGAAGGCAAGGTGTCTAGACAAGAAGTCCAGAAAGCAATAAGGTAGAAAAGCAGCCAAGAATTTATACTGGGAGTGCCTTAAGGTATCAAGGGAAAGAACATGAGCCTTTTTCTGGGGTCGTTGTTGCAGAGATGTGGAGTAGGGGATGTTTCTATTGGCCATCCAACCCTTCTCCTTTAGCTTCAGTTTCCCCTTTCACCAGAGCGTCAACACCAACACTTAAAGCACAGTTGTATATTCCACAGTTGAAGGGAGGAAGTGGGAATCCACTAAACCAACAAAATCTGGAGGTATAGCCTTCTGATGAACTAACCAGATACAGGGAGAGAGCATAATCATGATATGGAACTGCTACGGCTTGAATGTGTCCTTTCCAAAATTAAGGTGTGCCCAATGTGATGGGATTAAACGGTGGGGCCTTTAAGAGGTGATTGAGGTCATGAGAATTCCTCCCTTGTGAATGGGATTAAGGTCCTCATAAAAGAGACTTCATGAAACATTCAGCTAGCTAGGTCTTCTGTTCTCTGCCATGTGAGAACATGGCATTCCTTCCCTTCAGATGATGCAGCCCTCACCAGACAAGTGAACCTGCTAGCACCTTGATCTTGGATTTCCTGGCCTCCAGAACTGTGAGAAATAAATTCCTCTTCATTATAAATGTATATAAATAGGTATTCTGTTATAGCAGCATAAAATGGACCAAGACACTTCTATAGAGTAGTTGCTATACATAAGGCATTCTCTCAATTTGCCTGCATCATCTCATTTGGTCCTCACCGCCACCCAGTGAAATAGGAACTATGATTTGCCCCACTTAACAGTTGAGAAAATTGGAGCTTCAAGTTTAGATAGTGTACCCATGGCCAGTAATTGGTGAATGTAATTCCAGAGCCTAGCCATATACTGCTCAGAGAAACGGATGCAAAGCTGCCTTCCAAGTATCTTCCTCAAATATTTTTAGTCTGTTTCCTGCTGCTATAACAGAATACTACAGACTGAGTAATTATAAAGACAAGAAGTATATTTAGCTCATAGTTCTGGAGGCTGGGAAGTCCAAGGGCATGGTGCCAGCATCTGGTGAGGGTATTTTTGCTATGTCATAGTATGAAGGAGGGCATCACATGGTGAGAAGGAAGGAGCAAGAGAGGTGGAGAAAACTTGCTTTTATAACAAAGCCACTCCCTCAATAACAAACCCCCTCCCATGATAGCATGACATTAGTCCGTGAGGGCAGATTGATTAAGTTTCCAATATATGAACTTTTGAGATACACATTCAAACAATAGCAAATACCAATTGGTTAGAAGTCCATTTTGCTTTGATTTTGAACTAGAATTTATTGAGCAGTGATATGGTTTGGATCTTTATCCCCGCCCAAGTCTCATTGTAATCCCAGTGTTAGAGGTGGAGTCTAGTGGGAGGCGACTGAATCGTGGGGGAGGATCCTTCATGAATGGTTTAGCACCGTCCCCTCTGTGCTGTTCTCATGATGGTGAGTGAGTGAATTATTGTGAGATCTGGTTGTTTACAAGTGTGTAGCACCTCCCCTCTTTCTTTCTCCTGCTCCAGCCATGTCTTACTTGCCTGCTTTTCCTTTGCCTTCCACCACAATTGTAACTTTCCTAAGACCTCCCCAGAAGCAGAAGCAGTTATGCTTCCTGTATAGCCTGCAGAACCATGAGCCAATTAAACCTCATTTCTTTATAAATTACCCAGTCTTAGGTATTTTTCTAATTGCAGTGCAAGAATGGACTAATAAAAGCAGCTACTAATGTGTTTGACCTTTTGTATACCTTACTTCACATATCCTTTAGACCTAAGTGTTATCTACTGAGAACATGGTGACCCAGAAGGGTTTAGAAACCATACCAATGTCATCCAACTAGCAAGTGACAGAGTTGCAATATGAACCCTGGCCCACTTAAATTCAGCATTCTTTCCAGTGTCCCACAGCTTCTTCCACTATCAACTCTGGCCTGAAGAAGACAAGCTATACATAGGAAGGCACCCACGCATTCTATGCAATCCAAGTAACAGGGCCCACATGTTATAAGAAAATTGGAGAATAATAACTTGTATTCCTAACTCACTGAAGGGCCAGCCAACCAGTCACTTAGGAGCCCAAAACCAGGGTCAAATTTTCCCTAGAGACAGTGGTGTGCTCTAAACCGGTTCCCCTCTGGTTTTAAGTGTCTCTTCTGCTACTCATCCCTTAAGTCTCAATTTAATGTCATTTTCCCCAGGAAGCTTCCCCTGGGTCCACAGACTAGGTCAGACCTGTTACAGATTTCTAAACACCGGGCACTTCACTTTCCAATGATTACCCATACATCACCTGCCTTCTCCACTAGGCTGTCAGCCTTCTCACTCCTTATGGTGAAGGATAGCATTCTCCACACAGCAGCCAGAGCGATCCTTCTAAAAGGCAAGTCAGTTCTTATCACTTCTCAGCTCCAAACCTTGAAAGGCTGCCCAACTCTGTCAGAATAAACTTCTAAGTTTATTCTCTCTTCCACCACTCTCCCCACTCTTACTCCACTGTTGCAACACTGGCTTCCCTGATTTTCCTTTGATATGGCAAACACAGCCCTGCCTCAGACCATTGCAGGTGCTGGTTCCTCTCCTGGGTAAAACACAAGATCTACTCCCTTACTTTCACCGACTCTCTGTTTAGATGTTACCTTTTCAGTCTGGGCACAGTGACTCACGCCTGTAATCCCGGCACTTTGGGAGGCCAAGGCGGGCAGATCACTTGAGCTCAGGAGTTCAAGACCAGCCTGGCCAACATAGTGAAACCCCATCTCTACTAAAAATACAAAAATTAGCCAGGTGTGGTGGTGTCTGCCTGTAGTCCCAGCTACTCGGGGAGGCTGAGGCAGGAGAATCGCTTAAACCCGGGAGGCAGAGGTTACAGTGAGCAGAGATCATGCCACCCCAGCCTGGGCGATGGAGTGAGACTCTGTCACACAATCAATCGATCAATCAATAGAAACAAACATATAAATGTTTGTTACCTTTTCAGAAAGGCCTTCTGTGCTCACCTTAGGACAAACCAAACCCTCATCCCACCAGTGTCTCTTTCCCTTACCCTGCTCTACTACTCTTCTTAGCCCCCATGACCACATGACAAACTTTAAACTTCTTGGTTCGTTGGTTTATCCTCTGCTCTCCCTCTAGCAGGTGGACACCCTGACAGAAGAATCTTTATCTATTTTGACTGCTGTTAGGCCCCAGTCACCCAGAACGTGGCTTACTAGTGCTTCCTTCCTAACAACGTATTCAATTACTAAATCCTAGAAAGATTCATGGACGAATCTTGAAATAGTTCCGGTACACTGCTTTTTATTTTTAGTGACATTGCCCCCGGGTGATACATTTACTTGTATTTTCTGGTAATATCTTTCTAGCATTGGTCATTCTACTTTTTCACTAATTCACCTTTTTGAGGAGAAAATAATCCCCTGGGCCGTAGGGCCAGCACTTATAAAGTATAGTTCACAGCAGCTTTTGAGAAACCTGTAAAATCTGCCTGTGCTTTGCCACACGCTGAGGAAACATAAAGATAATTTAATATCAAAGGTCAGAGGCACTGTTTCTTTTATCTTTTCCTCAGAAGAAATTACTTTTAGTTTAAAAAACATACCCAAGTAATTTCCATCAGTAAACAAATGGAGTTTGAAAGTGGATGTATTAACATACTCATATTTGCTTAGTACAAGCCAATAATTTTTTTTTTCTCTGTTCTTTCTTGTCTTACTTAAGTAATGGATAGTAGCAGGGAGTCAAGGAAGGAGTAGCTTTCTGGAATTCCTGGCACTTGGATTGATTCCAAGTACTATAGATCAAGTGTGGCCAGGCATTGTGGCTCACGCCTGTAATCCCAACACTTTGGGAGGCCGAGGCAGGTAGATCTCTTCAGGTCAGAGAGTTCGAGACTAGCCTGACCAACATGGTGAAACTCCATCTCTATAAACAAACAAAAAAAATTAGCCAGGCTTGGTGGTGGGCGCCTGTAGTCCCAGTTACTCGGGAGGCTGAGACAAGAGAATCACTTGAACTCGGGAGGTGGAGGTTGCAATGATTCGAGATCATGCCACCGCACTCCAGCCTGGACAACAGAACGAAGATTCCATCGCAAAAAAAAAAAAAAAAAAAAAAGATCAGGCTTGAGTATGTGCATGTGGTGATGGTGGTGGGGTTGAAGCAGGAGGGATGGAGTTCACATGCCTGAGAAAGGCAGAAGAAAAGAGAGGGAGGAGGTAAAGAGGAAAGGGAGGAGGTAAAGAGGAAAGGAAGGAGGGAGGGCAGCTGATTCCTAACATGCCTTGAGGAATGCTGTCTCATTGTTAGGACAGAACTGGGACCACTTCCCACCATAGCAGCTGACCAACTATTTCATGGGCCATCTCTCCTCCACCCTGTCTTCAGTTCCGCCATGACTTGGTGAGTCTGCTGGGAGTTCTTTGTTTTTCATGGCTCTGCTTCCTTACTGTAAAATGAAGTCTGTGCCTCTGTATAACGTGATGATTAAGTGAGCAGGACATAGTAAGCTAGCTGGGTTGGTTCTAACCCAGGCGCCTTAACACCTGGGAGGTGGAGGTTGCAGTGAGCTGAGACCGTGCCACCACACTCCAGCCTGGGTTATAGCATGAGACTTTCTGATGTGGGGCAAATTATTTAATCTTTCTTAGTCCAAGCTCTCTCATTTGTAAAACGAGGGAATAATGGTACCGAACTTTGAAGATTGCCATGACGATGAAGTGAAGATTTAAAAGTGTTTGCCACATAGTGAACATTCAGTGTTAGCTACTATTATTACCCTTTTAGGAGCTAGGATGCTTTTGACTGCAAGAAACAGAAAATAGAACTAGAAATGATTTAAATAAGTGGTTTCCAAATTTTTGTGATCATTAAAAATATCTTTTTCTAACCTGTTCTCTAATAAATGCATGTTTTAAAATTATGTCCTTTAATAATTATACTAATATTTACATATATAATACACAATTTTAAAGAAAAATATTAATTAATTAATTTTTGAGACAGAGTCTTGCACTGTCACCCAGACTGGAGTGTGGTGGCACAGTCTCAGCTCACTGCAACCTCCACTTCCCAGGCTCAAGCAATTATTCTGCCTCAGCCTCCCAAGTATCTGGGACTACAGGCATGTGCCATCACACCCAGCTAATTTTTGTATTTTTAGTAGAGATGGGGTTTTGCCATGTTGCCCTGGCTGGTCTCGAACTCCTGACCTCAAGTGATCCACCTGCCTTGTCTCCCAAAGTGCTGGGATTATAGATGTGAGCCACCACGCCCAGCCCCTAGTAGGGGTTTTTAACCTGCCAGCTATAAGTGACACAGGCTAGCTTGCTCATTTCCTCCTTCCACAGAAATACCATTTTCCTTGGACACAGTACATCACACTCAGTGCCCTCGGCCCTAGTTCACCATGCCCTCTGGGAGGGACACACATCATGCTGATGGACTCTGGGCTCTATTCTCTGCCCTGTGATCAGCCCCTGCCATTTCATAACATGCAGAGTTTCTGCTTTATTCATGAGACATATAAAATTTTCCTATTAAACTCACTAGCTTTTTTCCCTCCTCTTTCCAACTTTTTGCCATCACTCCAGGCATAATCTTCAGAGAGATAGAGAATGGGTATTGATGCAATATGACACATGACGGAGTTTGCTGTCTTCTTCTCTTGTCTCTGCAAAGTGCACATACCCTAATTAGAGTCTGTGAGTCTTTCACCTCTGACATGTTGATGGCTCCTGAAATCATTGTGTGGTGATGCTGCTGTGGTCCCAAGCCTGGACTGAACAGTTAGTGCAGGGCAAAGGGTCTGCATTCACACCATTGCCAGCCTCTTTGTCATTGCCTGCACCAGCCCTTGCCACTCTTCCTGGTTCATCCCTACATTGGCAAGCCTCTAAGCAGGTGTGAGTTCTGAGCCAAGCTGGATTTAGAAGGGTCTAAAAAATGCAGACCCACTGAAGGAGAGGCATGGAAGGGTCAAAGGCACCATTTCAAAGAAGGCGAATTTGGTAACATAATGCAGTGAAAAGCCAATTTGAACGTGAATCCCAATATCCTGATTCACAGCTGTGTGACCTTAGGGTTCTCTAAACTTGAATTTTATCACTTGGAAAATGAAGATTATGATACCTCCTTTTGGGTAATTGTGAAAAATAAGTAAGATAAGGTACGTTAGCAGGTCCAGTTTAATGTTTAGCATGCATTAGGCACTTAATACACGACAGTTCCCTTTCTCTTTCCAGTCTTTAATATAAACCCATTGCCCAGGATTTCATCAGTATAAAGTTATGTTGTTTCACAGCTGGCAAAGATGATTACTTGCCCAAGAGTTATTCCATGGTCTCCCGCTCGAAAGAGAGGGAAAATATCAGAAACGGTAATGTGACAAAGCAGTCACTGTATTGCTACTGCCTGTTCATTTGTCGATACCCCTCAGCCCCTTGGGAAAGGAAGCCAGGTGCTGTATCCCAAAGGCTTAGGCCCTGCTCCTGTTTGGCACACAGCTAAGCTTTGACAAATATTTTCTTTTCTTTTTTCTTTCATTTTCTTTTCTTTTCTTTTTTCTTTTTTTTTCCTCTTCTTTTCTTTTCTTTTTTGAGGCAGGGTCTCTGTTGCCCAGATTGGAGTGCAGTGGTGCAATCACGGCTCACTGCAGCCTTGAACTCCTAGGCTCAAGTGATTCTCCTATTTCAGTCTCCTGAGCAGCTAGGACTACAGGCACATGTCACCACATCTGTCTAATTTTTTAAATTATTTGTAAAGATGGGTTCTTGATATCTTGCCCAAGCTGGTCTCAAATTAGTCGCCTCAAGTGATCCTCCCACTTTGGCCTCCCAAAGTTCTGGGATTACAGGCAAGAACCACTGTGTACAGTCAATATTTTCTAAATGTATGAAGGAAACTGGTGAGGAAAAATGGGGAGAAAACAAAAAAATTAAGTGTGATTACACAGACAGCATTATGAGAAACTTAGATATAAAAACTAAAAAATATTAGACAAGGAAGAGAAGTAAGTCTAAAAGCCCAAAGAGAATTAGAAAAGACTAGCATACATACTTGGGGGTGGGGAGGCTATGTTTAAAAACAATAAGAGAAAAGAATAAAAGTATAAATGCGTTAGAGAGAGAGAGAGAGATATTAAGAGAGGGGAGTGATATTCACAACTTGGAAAAGCCACAGGAACTCTAAAACCTGGAAACCTGATAAGGCAAGTCCAAGCAATTTGAGAGGCCAAGGCCGGAAGATTGCTTAAGCCCAGGAGTTTGAGACCAGCCTGGGTACTATAGTGAAAACCCATCTCTACAAAAAATTAAAAAATTAGCCGGGTGTGATGGCACATGCCTGTAGTCCCAGCTACTCCTAAGGTTGATGTGGGAAGATCACTTGAGCCCAGGAGGTTGAGACTGCAGTGACCCATAATCACAGTACTGCACTCTAGTCTGGGTGAAAAATGAGACCCTGTTTCAAAAATAATAACAACAACAAAATGTAGTCTGCATCCATATATGGGAACCAAGCATAGAAAACTGGTCAAAGTAAAGATGCTCTGGGTATCACAGAGGTAGCAAGGCCTCCTGCATCCTACCTCCCTCTCTTCCCCAGGATGTGGCACTATGTTGAATCCTATTGAGAAAACCAGCTGAAATGGTTTGGCTCTGTATCCCTACCTAAATCTCATCTTGAATTGTAATCCCCAAGAGTTGAGGGAGGAATTTGGTGGGAGATGATTGGATTATGGGGGTGGTTTCCCCCATGCTGTTCTTGTGATAATGAGGGAGTTCTCATGAGGTCTGATGGTTTAAAAGTGGCAGCTTCCCTTGCACGCTGTTTCTCCCCTGTCACCTTGTGAAGAACGTACTTGCTTCTCCTTTGCCTTCTGCCATGATTGTAAGTTTCCTGAGGTTTCCCCAGCCAAGTAGCACTGTGAGTCCATTAAACCTCTTTACTTAATTACTCACTCTTACCTGTGAGTCAATTAAAACTCTTTACTTAATCACCCACTCTTAGCAGTGTGAGAATGGACTACCATGCAATCTCTATAGGTTAGCGAGGTTGACATCTGCTGAACAAATCACTCATTAGCTCCTATAAAGGGAAGCAGTGAACCCCAGAGACCAGCAAGCAAGGGTTCCCCAGGAGAGAGCAAGGCCAGACCAACCTTGTTTCCTTTTCTGTAGGCTGTTAATGGAATGCTACAGTAGAGTTCACCTGGATTTGAGCAACGTATTTGTCACATCTCTCATTATAACCTTGCAAACAAAATAAATGTTCTTTGATGATGCCATTAATAGATGCCAAACTGTTAAGACCATCCCCAAAGGTTGTTGGTTATAGAGTTAATGCAAACCTTGGGGGAATTTCTAAGGGCCTGCCAAGGGGCTCTTTTTTATCAGCTCCTTTTTAGCATTTTAATCAATAATGCTAACAATAATTACTTTTTATTAAGTGCCTAACATATGCTAAGCACAGTGCTAAGCTCTTCACTTTAATTCTATAATGTAGGTATTATTTTTTATCATCACTTCATAAATGAGAAAACGGAGGCTTGGAATGAACGATTTAGCTTGTTCGACATCACATAACTAATAAGTAGAGGAACCAGAACTTAAACCTATGCCTGATGGACTCCAAAACCGTTACAACTAGCTAGATGAGGACACTGGTGATGCTCTTACGACATGAAGCTATAGCCAATGCATCAGATAATTACATTATTATCCAAAATAGCCACAGTCCATAATGACAGACAGAATTTGAAATAATGAACTTAAGTGGAAAGAATAACTGAAGGTCTAAAAACAAAACAACGAACAACAAGGGAATAAAAGTAGCTACACAAATACCAGATGGGAGCTAGACAGCTTAACAGCAACACATGTTAAAAAAAAAAAAAAAAAAAAGATTTAGCAGTTTTAGTTACAGAATATAATGGGTAAATGGCGAAACATGGCTGTCAAAAACATTGACATGACCTTGAGCCATATTAATAAACTTAGAGGGTCCAAAACCAAGGAAGGCCAGGACCTGCTGGGCCCTGCTTTAATGAGACCACAGCTGCCGTGTTCTGTGCAGGGAATCGCATTTTAAGAGGGATAGTGATAAACAGAAATGATGAAGATGGAGATAGTGTGGAAAGGATCTGGAAACACCTAGCTTCAAAACGTGAAGACAGTGGAAACAGGAGAGCTATTTTCAGATATATAAGGGCCATTTCTCAAGTTGCTCCTTGCAACAGGAGCGTATTCTGTACTAGCTGAGAGAACCAGCCTGTAGGGACACTCTGGCTTTGTGCGTCTTCAACACTTATGACCAAGAGGAGCCCCAGGACCTGGCTACCAAATGGAGCTTCTAACACTAATCCTCCACATTAGTCCTTGAAGAGGTTCAGATAAAGACAACAAGAAGAACTGGTTTCCAGATTAATATGCAAATAATAAAACCTGCCCTCTCTAAAACAAAAGAACACATTTTTTTAAAAAAGCTTACCAACCAACATACAGTTTTCATTAGCAGTAACCAAACAAGGAGAGAAATACAATTTCTTGCCAGAAATTTTGAAAGCCTCAAGAATAGAATCCAGTCAGTCAGGCAATGAGTGGGTAAACTAGGGTTGAAAGTGGGGGCTAGGGGGAGGGAGGAAGGAAGGAATGGAGGGGAAAAACAAAAGAAAGGAAACTGTCACAATGCTTAATGCTAGATGACAGCGAAAAAATATTCACCAAGTTCAGAGGAAAAGATTTCTGACTTTAGAATTTTATCCAGATTATCAGTATGAAGATTATCAGTATGAAGGCTACAGGTGGAGAGTCTCAAGTATGCAGGAATTCAGGGAATACATTACCATGCACCCTTCTTGAAAAAATGCCTTGTTGATACAGCTGTAATGCAGGCAACTAGGAGGTGAATCAAAATAAAGAAGTAAGAAATGGAAATGACAGGGTAAAAGAATATGAAATTATCATTAAATCACATGGGAGTTATGCTATAGAAGTGAATGCAATGCAAATATTAAAACTTTAAGATGGTAAAATTAATATGGTCAAAATTGAGTAGTATTGGGAAAAGAATTGGGAAGAAGCTATGAATGTATACTACGAAGTCCAAATATCTAAAATTGAAACATGTTTATGAACACTCCAACCTATTATGTTTTGTCTTTTTAAAAAATAATGTTTTCTGGCCAAGCACAGTGGCTCACGCCTGTAATCCCAACACTTTGGGAGGCCAAGGCGGGTGGATCACTTGCGGTCAGGAGTTCCAGACAAGCCTGGCCAACATGGTGAAACCTCATCTCTACTAAAATACAAAAATTAGCCAGGTGTGGTGGTGTGTACCTGTAATCCCAGCTACCAGGGAGGCTGAGGCAGGAGAATTGTTTTAACTCTGGAGGCATAGGTTGCAGTGAGATGAGATCATGACACTGCACTCCAGCCTGGGTGACAGAGCAAGACTCCAACTCAAAAAAAAAAAAAAAGTTTTCTCCTTAATTGTAAGGAACTCATAGAAAGTAATATATTTGAGTGGTAAAGATATATTTATCTGAAGTTTGGCTCTTTTCTATTTCACCTTAATTTCTTCTTCCTTTTTTAAGTAGTAGTAAATATAATAGTTTACTAAAAATAGCATGTATCTCATGAAGATGCAATTGATCGGATTATTTAACGTCTCTTCTATCCTAATCTACTGTGTCTTCCTGTGTCTATATTTCCAGAGTCCCTTGCAGCTTTTATTTCAAAGAGATTCAGTTGTCACCAGTCAGATGCACTTCTGTGAGACTAGGATTCAGCAGTTCAGTGAAGAAAAGATGATGGCAAGTGAGCCATCGGTGCTGGAGCTCCAAGAGTTATGCCATGGCTCTGGAGTCCATAGTTCTGGTGGGGCTTCTTGACTCCTGGATTGAAGCTAAGGTAACCCTATGGTTCCTGGAGCCATCACTGAAGTGGTGGCTTCCTAGTGCCCAGATTACACTGAGGTGGTGTATTAATTACCTACGGCTGTTGAAACAAATGACCATGTATTTGGCAGCTTTAATTTATTCTCTTACAGTTCTGGAGACCAAACATCCAAAATCAGTATCCCTGGGCTGAAATTAAGGTGTCAGCCAGGCCAGGATCCTTCCAGAGGCTCTAGGGGAAAATCCATCCCTTGCTTCTTCCATCTTCTTGTGGCTACTAGCACCCCTTGGTCTGCAGCCACGTCACTCTCCCATCATTCTCCCTCCATCTTCAATCACCTTCTCCTTTTCTATCAGTGTTTTTTTGTTTGTTTGTTTTTGGTTTTTATTTGTTTGTTTGTTTGTTTTAAGACTGTCTTGCTCTGTTGTTCAGACTGGAGTGCCATGGAGTGATCTCGGCTCAATGTAGCCTTTGCCTCCTGGGTTCAAGCGATTCTCATGCTTCAGTCTCCTGAGTAGCTGAGATTACAGGCACCCACCACCACATCCACCTAATATTTGTATTTTTGGTAGAGACAGGGTTTCTCCATATTGGCCAGGCTGGTCTCGAACTCCTGGCCTCAAGTGATCTACCAGCCTCAGCCTCCCAAAGTGCTAGGATTACGGACGTGAGTCGCTGCACCCAGCCTCCTTTTCTATCAGTGTCAAACATTCCTCTGCCTCCTTCTTATAAGATCTTATAGACAGCTTAACAGCAACACATGTTAAAAAAAAAAAAAAAGATTTAGCAGTTTTAGTTACAGAATATAATGGGTAAATGGCGAAACATGGCTGTCAAAAACATTGACATGACCTTGAGCCATATTAATAAATTTAGAGGGTCCAAAACCAAGGAAGGCCAGGACCTGCTGGGCCCTGCTTTAATGAGACCACAGCTGCCGTGTTCTGTGCAGGGAATCGCATTTTAAGAGGGATAGTGATAAACAGAAATGATGAAGATGGAGATAGTGTGGAAAGGATCTGGAAACATTTGGACCCACTCTGATAATCCAGGATAATCCTATGTCAAGATCCTCAATTTAATCACATCTGCAAAGACCCTGTTTATGCACATGGTAATATTTGCAGGTTCTAGGAATCAAAAAATGGGTACCTTTTGGAGGGCTCTTTTTGGCCTACCACAATGGCATAATCCTAGAGGCTGAATTTGGGACAGTAGCTTCCTGTTCCACAGATTCCTTACTGTGGCAGAGGTAGACGCTGCCTGACACATCAGTTCTGCACGGTTATTCTGGGAGTCATTTCTAAAAGCCCAAGCCTGAAGCCTACTCCCCCAGCACTTCCGTAATTGCATTTGTACCCAACATGCTGCCTACTTAAACTACAAGAGTACTTCTGTTAAGTGCAACCCTGATGGGTATAGATAACATGATCGCATGTTGATACGGTTGTTTATATTTCTCTATATATACTGTACCTGTATATAACTGGGCTGGGCTACACATTTACTATACTAATATATACAAAGAAAAAACACTGTCTTTCTCAAATGCTGTTAGAAAAATAATTTTTATGCGATGCAGAATCAAGGAAAAATAAATAAATGAATGTTCCGATATTCTTTGCAAGCTCCTTCAGCCATGTGGCAATGGTTGTTTTGGTGGCTGGAATACAAGGAAAAAGGGGGCCAAATTTTATGGCAATTTGTTAGTTAATGGAATGAAGTCAGGAGTTCACTGAGGTAAGTTTTCAGTCCCTTGAATGTCCTCTCCTTCTCCTTGCTCCTCTCCTAGGTAGAGTCTGCCTTTATGGGGTAAGGTGGATTATATGACATCATAGTGGCATCAGTAGGGACAGGAAGACAAGGTCCTCAAATCCATGCTCAATCCTCCCGTCATCAAATCCATGCTCAATCTTCCCATCATCATCGATCTCTGCTGTGAACTGGCTGCTCTAGGCAGTGTGCTGGACTCATGGCTTCTGAGACACCTGCCACTGGAGTTTATGGTCCTGGCCATTCGTCTCTACATTCAGGCTTCTGCCTGTCTACCAGCCCTATCAACATCTCTGCATTCTCTGCCCTCAGACATGCAAGAGCTTCTGGGTCCTCTGAAGGCCACATACAAGTCATGGGGGGATGAGAAACACTACCTCAGGTTAAATTATCTACATATTTGTAGATAGTTCAGTTACTTGTAGATAGTTTGCTTAGTTATCTGTAGATAGTGCTGCTACACTATTATCTTGTGCCACGTTGAAGGTGGGGAAGTGCAGGGCTATGCTAGAAACTGATACCTCCTTGTAGCGTTTTTGCGGGAAGCTCTTGAATTCTGAGTTCCTGCACTCCCTTTAGCTATGTGAATGCTTTAAGACTCCCTTTCCTGGCTCACACCTGTTATCCCAGCACTTGGAGAGGCTGAGGCAAGTGAATCCCTTGAGCCCAGGAGTTCAAGACCAGCCTGGGCAACATGGCAAAAACTCATCTCTACAAAAAATACAAAAATTATCTGGGCTTGATGGTGTGCACCTGTAGTCCCAGCTACTCAGGAGGCTGAGGCAGGAGGATCATGTGAGCCCAGGAAGTTGAATGAGCTATGATCATACCACTGTGTCCCAGCCAGGGAGACAGGACCCTGTCGAAAGAAAGAAGGAAAGAGAGAGAGAGAGAAAGAAAGAAAGGAAGGAAGGAGGGAAGACAGAAAGAGAGAAAGAAAGAGAGAGAGAGAAAGAAAAAAAGAAAGAAAGAAAAAAGAAAGAAAGGAAAGAAAGAGAGAAAGAAAGAAAGAAAAGAAAGAAAGAAAGAAAGAAAGAAAGAAAGAAAGAAAGAAAGAAAGAAAGAAAGAAAGAAAGGAAGGAAGGAGGGTGGGAAGGAGGAGGGAGGGAGGAAGGATGGAAGGAAAG